>NC_069505.1:595433570-595581070 GCF_027579735.1 Bombina bombina | reverse complement strand
GTTCCGATCCGGATGGATGAAGATTGAAGATGCCGCATGGATGAAGACTTCTATCGGATGAAAGACCTCTTCAGCGCCCCTTGGATGATGACTTCGGCAGCTGCGGATGTCCTCTTCTGTTCCATCGGTGGTCGGCTGGCTGAAGACGACTCAAGGTAGGGAGATCTTCAGGGGGTTAGTGTTAGGTTTTTTTAAGGGGGGTTTGGGTGGGTTAGAGTAGGGGTATGTGGGTGGTGGGTTTTAATGTTGGGGGGGTTGTATTTTTTTTAACATGCAAAAGAGCTGATTACTTAGGGGCATGCCCCGCAAAAGGCCCTTTTAAGGGCTGGTAAAAGAGCTGTTAACTTTTGTAATTTAGAATAGGGTAGGGCATTTTTTTATTTTGGTGGGCTTTGTTATTTTATTAGGGGGCTTAGATTAGGTGTAATTAGCTTAAAAATCTTGTAATATTTTTTAATTTTTTGTCACTTAGTTTTTTTTATTTTTTGTACTTTAGTTAGTTTATTTAATTGTATTTAATTGTAGGTAATTGTAGTTAATTAATTTAATTTATTTAATGATAGTGTAGTGTTAGGTTTAATTGTAACAGGTTAGGATTTATTTCACAGCTAATTTTGTATTTCTTTTAGCTTGGTCGTTATTAAATAGTTAATAACTATTTAATAACTATTGTACCTAGTTAAAATAAATACAAAGTTACCTGTAAAATAAATATAAATCCTAAAATAGCTACAATGTAATTATTAATTACATTGTAGCTATCTTAGGGTTTATTTTACAGGTAAGTATTTAGTTTTAAATAGGAATAACTAATTTAATAAGAGTAATATTTATTTAGATTTATTTAATTAATATTTAAGTTAGGGGGGGTATTAGGGTTAGTGTTAGACTTAGGTTTAGGGGTTAATAATTTTATTATAGGTGGCGACGGTGTAGGGGGGGCAGATTAGGGGTTAATAAGTTTAATATAGGTGGCTGCGGGGTCCGGGAGCGGCGGTTTAGGGGTTAAACAATTTATTCAGTAGCGGCAGGGTCCGGGATCCGCAGGATAGGGGTTAATAAATTTATTATAGGTGGCGGCGGTATAGGGGGGGCAGGATAGGGGTTAATAGGTATTATGTAGGTGGCGGCGGGGTCCGGGAGCGGCGGTTTAGGGGTTGACATATTTATTATAGTTGCGGCGGGGTCCGGCAGCGGTGGTTTAGGGGGTAATACATTTATTTTGTTGCGGCAGTGTAGGGGGGCAGATTAGGGGTGTTTAGACTCGGGGTACATGTTAGGGTGTTAGGTGTAGACAGCTCCCATAGGAATCAATGGGATGTCGGGCAGCAGCGAACATGAACTTTCGCTATGGTCAGACTCCCATTGATTCCTATGGGATCCGCCGCCTCCAGGATTGAAAACCAGGTACGCTGGGCCGGAAAAGTGCCGAGCGTACCTGCTAGTTTTTTGATAACTCCCAAAAGTAGTCAGATTGTGCCGAACTTGCGTTCGGAACATCTGGAGTGACGTAAGAATTGATCTGTGTCGGACTGAGTCTGGCGGATCGAAGCTTACGTCACTATATTCTACTTTTGCCGGTGTGTAGGGCTTGATAACTTAGGTGAATCAGCCTCGCCACAAATACGCTGCGGAATTCCAGCATATTTGAGGTTGACTGCTTGATAACTAGAGGCCATAGTGTGTTGTCTGCAAAAAAAATGTTTTGCTGTGCACAGCACAAGAGGTTTTGGGTTGAAGGTGGCAACCCTATGGGGAAGTGGCAGGTGTGCACTCAAGTGTCACAGGGTTTTTGGCGCATGTGACTGTACATGCTGTGTTGACTCTGGCTCTGCTCTAGTCTGAATGAGGCTGAACTCAGGGGTGAAAACAACTGCATGCCGCTCTAACTATTGTCTTGAGGAGGACCAGGTCAGACCTGCAGTTCTCTGCCTCTCTGTCTACTCAAGGAGTAACTGTGTGGAGTGCTGAATGAGGACGTCACGCCGGTCAGGACCACTCACAGTCTGGACTCAGTCTGCCTATGGGTAAGTCTAGATGATGTCTGTGCTGGGGAAGCAGATCTAGTCCTGGCTCCTAATATATATGGTTTGTTTGATTTTAGGCAGATGGTTTTTTTCTGCACTTACTAGAATTATATCACAGGGGAGGTGCTGTAAAGTTATTTACAAATACAACATGGCATGTTACCAGTAAGATTTACACAACTTTTAAATGTATGTGTATAAATGTGTATGTGTACAGTATATGTGTGTATAAATCTGTGTATGTGTAAATATGTGTATGTGTAAATATGTGTGTATAAATCTGTAAATATGTATATGTGTAGGTATATAACTGTGCATGTGTGTGTGTATAAATCTGTGTGTGTGTAAATATGTGCATGTGTGTGTGTAAACGTGTGTATAAACTGTGTGTGTGTGTGTGTGTATGTGTGTATAAATGTGTAAATATGTGTATGTGTATATGTGTGTATAAATGTGTAAATATGTGTATGTGTGTATAAATGTGTAAATATGTGTATGTGTGTATGCGTGTATAAATGTGTAAATATGTGTATGTGTGTATAAATGTGTAAATATGTTTATATGTGTGTATAAATGTGTAAATATGTGTATGTGTGTATGTGTGTATAAATATGTAAATATGTGTATGTGTATATGTGTGTATAAATGTGTAAATATGTGTATGTGTATAAATGTGTAAATATGTGTATGTGTATATGTGTGTGTAAATATGTGTATGTGTGTATGTGTGTATAAATGTGTAAATATGTGTATGTGTATATGTGTGTATAAATGTGTAAATATGTGTATGTGTGTATAAATGTGTAAATATGTGTATGTGTGTATAAATGTGTAAATATGTGTATGTGTGTATAAATGTGTAAATATGTGTATGTGTGTGTATGTGTGTATAAATGTGTAAATATGTGTATGTGTGTATGTGTGTATAAATGTGTAAATATGTATATGTTTGTATGTGTGTATAAATGTGTAAATATGTGTTTATAAATGTGTAAATATGTGTATGTGTGTATAAATGTGTAAATATGTGTATGTGTGTATGTGTGTATAAACGTATAAATATGTGTATGTGTGTATAAATGTGAAAATGTGTATGTGTGTATGTGTGTATAAATGTGTAAATATGTGTATGTGTGTATAAATGTGTAAATATGTGTATGTGTGTAAATATGTGTATGTGTGTATGTGTGTATAAATGTGTAAATATGTGTATGTGTGTATGTGTGTATAAATGTGTAAATATGTGTATGTGTGTATAAATGTGTAAATATGTGTATATAAATGTGTAAATATGTGTAAATATGTGTATGTGTGTATAAATGTGTAAATATGTGTATGTGTGTATAAATGTGTAAATATGTATATGTGTGTATGTGTGTATAAATTTGTAAATATGTGTATGTGTGTATAAATGTGTAAATGTGTGTATGCGTGTATAAATGTGTAAATATGTGTGTATAAATGTGTAAATATGTGTATGTGTGTATGTGTAAATATGTGTATGTGTGTATAAATGTGTAAATATGTGTATGTGTGTATAAATGTGTAAATATGTGTATGTGTGTATGTGTGTATAAATGTGTAAATAAGTGTATGTGTATATGTGTGTATAATTGTGTAAATATGTGTATGTGTGGGTATATAACATAACTATGCATGTGTGTGTGTGTAAACGTGTGTACAAGTGTGTATAAGTGTGTGTATATAACTGTGCATGTGTGTGTGTAAACGTGTGTATAAGTGTGTGTGTGTATAACTGTGCATGTGTGTGTAAACGTGTGTGTGTGTGTACAACTGTGCATGTGTGTGTGTAAATGTGTATAAAAGTGTGTGTGTGTATAACTGTGCATGTGTGTGTGTAAATGTGTATAAAAGTGTGTGTGTGTATAACTGTGCATGTGTGTGTGTAAATGTGTATAAAAGTGTGTGTGTAACTTTGCATGTGTGTAAATGTGTATGAGTATAAGTGTGTGTGTATAAATGTGTATACGTTTGTGTGTGTATATAACTGCATGTGTGTATGTAAATGTGTGCATGTGTGAGTAAATGTGTATATGTGTATGTGTGTATGTGTGTATAAATGTGTAAATATGTGTATGTGTGTATAAATGTGTAAATATGTGTATGTGTGTATGTGTGCATAAATGTGTAAATATGTGTATGTGTGTATGGGAATTCTATTTGGGGCTGGGGTGCCTTTCCGGATGGAGCAGACTATAAAAGACCCTGAGGGCAGGTTTCTGATGTTAATTGGGACTTTATATGGCAAATATGTAACATTTGTCAACATCTACTCTCCAAATATGGCACAGGATGTATTCTTTAAAAAGCTAACAAATACTATTTTGGAAAACCAGAAGGGGATTGTCTTTTTAGGCGGAGATTTTAATGTCTCATTTTGTCCTACATTAGATACTTCAGATGGTCTATCAAGCACTAAACACAAAATCATGAAACAAATAATTAAATGCATGAGGGACTTAGTCCTCCATGACATTTGGCACATAATGCACCCATCCACCAAGAACTATTCGTTCTATTCTCATCCACACAGGAAATATACGAGAATTGATTATATTCTCACAGACTCAGCGGGATTATCTATCACAACCAGCAGCAATATAGGTCAGATTACTTGGTCTGACCATGCTCCTGTGAGATGTACTATCGAATGGCCGGAGCTGCCAGTCACCCCGTTTGTGTGGCGACTTGATGAGTCTTTGTTGGACGACCCACTATTAAAGCAGAAATTAGACAGCACCATTGAGGAATACTTTTGCATTAACTCAGAAGGTGACTTAGCTGACACCATGGTATGGGAAGCGCATAAGTGTGTCTTAAGAAGTGTTTTGATCAGACACACTTCGGCCCTTCACAGGGAACAGCGACTCTGATATGACGTCCTCCTTAAAAAAGTTGAGCAAGCCGAAACTGCACATAAAGTGCGACCCGCAGAATGCGCATTGCAAGAGGACCTTGTTGAAGCCAGAGCAGCTCTTTTGAGCTATATTCAGGCTGAGCAGCAAGCTAAAGCTCTTAGGCTCTGACAGTATTACTTCGAACAAAGTAACAAAGCAGGCAAACTCCTAGCGCGAGCATTAGCGCGTCAGAGACTTAAAACATATGTATATGAGGTTGTTGACTGCTCAGGTAACAAACACCCGGAAGGGTCTGCTATTGCTGACACATTTGGAAGCTTTTACGAAACCCTCTATAACTTGCACCCCATAGGCCAAGAGGAGCTCGATCAAACTCCTGGGGATATCCAGGAGAGAGCCATATTAGACTATTTAAATGGAATTGAGATGCCTGGGCTAACACAGACAGAAGCATCTCAACTTGAGGCACCGTTCACTATCAAAGAGATCCAATTAGCGATCAAGCTCCTACCGGGAGGTAAAAGCCCTGGTCCAGATGGATTTGGTATGCGCTATTACAAAGTATTTTCAGACAAGCTAGCACCACTTACTTAAGATATTCAATCAATTGTCAGAAGGGGCCTCTCTGCCCAGCTCTATGCTTGAGGTGCACCTCTCAGTCATACACAAGCCAGGGAAACCTGAGACTCAACCCAGTAGCTATAGGCCAATCTCGCTCCTTAACTCGGACATTAAAATTCTGGCAAGGTCATCGCCAACTGCCTTGCTAAGCTCTTACCACAATTGGTCTCCACGGATCAAGTAGGGTTTGTCCCGGGCAGAGAAGCTCGGGACAATATCCTTAGGGTAATACAACTAATATCCTTCGCCCATAACAATTCAGCTCCGTAGGCCTTAGTGTCAACAGATGCTGAAAAAGCTTTTGACCGGGTCAATTGGTTATTTATGCGACATACCTTGGCTAAGCTAGGTTTTGGTAATGGCATTATACGCACGATTTTTTCGTTATACTCAGCACCGTGTGCTAAGGTACGAGTTAATGGGATGTTCTCCAAATCCTTTAAGATCACCAATGGGACGAGACAGGGGTGTCCCCTGTCCCCCTTACTATTCGCGTTAGTGATGGAGACCCTGGCTTGCAGGATCCGCAGTAATCCCAACATCTCGGGACTGGCGGTCGGACAGAGGGAGCACAAATTAGCTATGTATGCGGACAACGTCCTTGTGATGCTGTCCGATACGTCCGTCTCACTGCCAGCTCTACTGGCAGAGTTTGCGGAGTTTGGGAATGTCTCGGACTTTCTACTTAACCTGACTAAATCCGAGATTATTAATATCTCTATACCAGCTGATATTTTTAAAGAGACATGTGCCCTCTGCCTACTTAGCGTGACAAAACACTGTTTGAAATACCTCGGGATCTATCCAACATTGTCGACATAAATTACAAGCTGCTTAGAGATGCAGTGACAGATGATCTGACGAAATGGAAAAACAAGTCCATCTCATGGATGGGCCGAATCCATGCGGTCAAAATGAAGGTTTTGCCTAGAGTTCTGTACATAATGCAGGCAGTTCCTTTATTATTGGCAATACCTCTTATCCACCAGATTCAATCAGAAATGGAGGCATACATATGGAACGGTATAAGGCCGAGAATCAGGAAGAAAACAATGTATCTACCTAGAGATAGGAGGGAGCAGGAGTTCCCCTGTTGAAAATGTACTTTAAAGCAATAAATGTACAGCGACTGGTTCACTGGTGTCACAACAAAACGGATAAAGCGTGGATCGACTTGGATTGTAAAATCCTACAAAGAGGCAACATAGGCACGCTTGCGTGGGTCTCGGCCGAGAGCCGGACCTCGTTGATTCATCAATACCCATTGTTGGAAGATGTTTTCTGTATATAGGATTCCCTGATCAAACAAGATAAATATATCTCTTCCAAATCATCGCCGGTAACACCGATCTATGAAAACCCAGACAATGCCTTGGCATACAGAACACATTCCCCGAGACGTAAATATACGTTAGCAGAAGCGGCTATTTCTAATGCTTTATGTGACGGGAAGATCAAGACCCAAGAGAACTTACAAGAATGGGATCAGTGGCTGTTCTCCTCTTGGTTTAGAGTAGCACAGCTTCATCATTACGTTAACAAAGAGATATAGCTGCTTTCACAAGAGAGAGAACGTCCTTTGAGTCGATATGTACAATGGCTCAACCACCGGGCCATCTGATTTCCCGCCTGTATAAGTTACTGTTAACAGGTAATGAAGAGACACTGCCCTCCAATGCAGATGCATGGCGAACAGATCTTGATTTAAATATCACCCCAAAAAATTGGCTGCAGATCTTCAACAAAGCTAAGAAAGCATCAGTCTCTATGAGACTACAAGAGATTAAATTTTTAAGCCGATGGTATCTGACCCCACAAAGGTTACATAAGATCTATCCACAGACAAATGGAGAATGCTGGAGGGGTTGTGGGGAACAGGGATCAATCATGCACATATGATGGACATGTCCACGAATACGTGTGTTCTGGGAGGTGGTCTTCCGGTAGTGCAGCCGACTTTTGGAAATTATCTTGCCTCCAAACCCACAATACTTGATCTACCATGCCATGCCCAAGATAGTGGTGGAAGCGAAACAAAGCCTTTTTCTTTTACTATTAAATTGCGCTAAGGGTTTAATCCCAAAATATTGGAAATCAGTAACCGTGCCAAGCTTAAATGAGTGGAAACACGGAGTTAGAGATCTGCTGAGTCTGGAGAGGTTTCACTACCTTAAAACTGGGAAACTAGCTCTGCATGAACATATGGTCATGATATGGGAAGGCAAAAGCATATAATAGACCAAAGTAGAGACAAATACTCTGATTAATATACTGTTGCGGATCCTGGAGATGCACAAGCTGGCCTGCTACAGGGAGAGTATCTTGGATAGAAAAATTTGTGAGAACAAATAATGTAATAAGTTCATCACGATATGTGGCAGGAGAAGCATGCCTATAATGGTGGTTCCCTCCCTTGTCCATCTCCCTCCCCCACCCTCACTCATTAATGCTCCCTTCCCCTCCCCCCATCTTTTCCTCCCCCCCCCCTTCTTTTTTTTTCTCTCTTTCTTCCTCTTCCCACTCTTCTTCTTCCCTTCCTCTTTCTTCTTTCTTTCTTCCTCCTCTATTCACATTCTGGGTATGACTTAATACCCAAGCTCAATTATAATTTTGAAAAGATTGATACAATCCAAAACTGTAATGTATAGTAATGCGCTGACAGTTTAGAACAATGTACCAGATGTTTGAGCCAGGAGCATTGTTAAAACTATTGTTAATGCACTGTTTGTGTAACTGAATATCAGCTCAATGTTAAATATGCAGCTCCTGTTTATTAATCAAAAATATTTAAAGGGACATGAAACCCAATTTTTTTCTTTCATGATTTAGAAAAAGCATGTCATTTATTTTTTTATTTTTTTTCATTTTCAAAAAAGCTTTATTGAAAAGACTTTCAAAGATACAAACTGGGCTCCTATTACAATTTGAGCCACTTTCTTTTTTAACATCAAAAACATTTATTGTATACATTACAAGGCTCTAACTATAGAAGTAATCAAGTCCCGATTAAGTCTGTATCTCCAAATAGAGTTTGAAGGGATCCCACTTTCCTTGCCCATTGTTGTGATGATTGGCCTCTTTTGGGCCAGAGTCTATATGTCCATAATATGATACTGGGCGGGTGGGATGGAGGACTATCATCATGAAAGCATGTCATTTTAATCAACTTTCTAATTTACTTCTATTATATAATTTGCTTCATTCTCTTGATATCACTTGCTGAAAAGCATATCTAGATATGCTCAGTAGCTGCTGATTGGTTGCTGCACATAGAGGCCTTGTGTGATTGGCTCACACATGTGCATTGCTATTACTTCAACAAAGGATATCTAAAGAATTGAGCAAATTAGATAATAGAAGTAAATTGGAAAGTTGTTTAAAATTGCATGCCCTATCTGAATCATGAAAGTTTAATTTTGACTAGACTGTCCCTTTAAGTAAAACAATTTCTCTTTATATGGCAATTAAAAACATGGTGGGGAGGGGCATATTAGATGGGCGGGGCAGAGGAGGTAGGTAGGTGGAGCAAAGAGCAGGTGGGGGGCCCTGCCACACTTTTTCCCGGGGGCCCTGGTTGGTCTCAGTCCACCCCTGGATGTTGGGCTGACATGATCCGCTACAGCGGATCATGTCTGCCTGACACTTGATAAATCGGCCCATATGGGAGGGCCATAAAGTGGTTATGAGTGGAATATTCATCCAAAAAAAGTCAGCAAAAGGCAAATCTAGAGAGACTGAGTTTCATTCTCTACTTACTAAATTACACACAGTGGAGCGTGCACATAAGCATAACCCATAGAATCAAGAACTTGATTGAGACCTTACAGAATTTTACATTTATTTAGTATTTAGTGACCCTTTAAATTAGTTTCAGCAATGCAATTATTAAATTTACCTCCAAAGTACCCCTGTAAGCTACGACTACAGCTTTTACAATTTCTACATAACTAAGCAAAGACATTAATAGCCTACATGTGAATAAAGAGTATAGCTGTCTATACTGTCATGGTTCAACCATGTCACAGAAACTCCCTCCAACTTTAGCCACAAAATACTGCCTAGTGCAGTATTTTATTAAAAAATAAAGATGCTGCCATCTTTATTTTTTAATAAACTACACAAGACAGTATTTTGGGGCCATTTGGGACAGGTTTATAAAATTAACCAGAGATCTGATCTATTGCGAGCTCACGGTAGCAATAACCAGCCATTTGTAATGGCTGATAATTACTGCCCACAAACAGCAAATTTGCCCATTTGCAAACACGCATTAATTTAGTGCTCCACTTGTAATCTATCCCTAAATAAGCCATTGCCACTTCCCAGAAAATAATAATTTCATTTATATCTGCTGACATATCCATGCTAAGCATTTCCGCCTCAATAAGACAATCTATTCTGGACATCGTGTTACAAACTTTCGCCTAGATTTAGAGTTTTGCGTTAGAGGGGGTGCGTTAGCTACACGTGGTTTATTTCTAACGCACTGAGGCCTAGATTTAGAGTTTGGCGGTAGCAGTCAAAACCAGCGTTAGAGGCTCCTAACGCTGGTTTTTACCGCCCGCTGGTATTTGGAGTCAGTCAGGAAAGGGTCTAACGCTCACTTTGCAGCCGCGACTTTTCCATACCGCAGATCCCCCTACGCCATTTGCGTATCCTATCTTTTCAATGGGATCTTTCTAACGCCGGTATTTAGAGTCTTGGCTGAAGTGAGCGTTAGAAATCTAACGACAAAACTCCAGCCGCAGAAAAAAGTCAGTAGTTAAGAGCTTTCTGGGCTAACGCCGGTTTATAAAGCTCTTAACTACTGTGCTCTAAAGTACACTAACACCCATAAACTACCTATGTACCCCTAAACCAAGGTCCCCCCACATCGCCGCCACTCTATTAAAATTTTTTAACCCCTAATCTTCCGCTCCGTACACCGCTGCAACCTACATTATACCTATGTACCCCTAATCTGCTGCCCCTAACAGAGCCGACCCCTATATTATATTTATTAACCCCTAATCTGCCGCTCCGTACACCGCCGCAACCTACGTTATCCCTATGTACCCCTAATCTGCTGCCCCTAATACCGCCGACACCTACATAATATTTATTAACCCCTAATCTGCTGCCCCCAACGTCACCGCCACCTACCTACACTTATTAACCCCTAATCTGCCGACCGGACCGCACCGCTACTATAATAAATGTATTAACCCCTAATCCGCCTCACTCCCGCCTCAATAACCCTATAATAAATAGTATTAACCCCTAATCTGCCCTCCCTAACATAGCCGACACCTAACTTCAAGCATTAACCCCTAATCTGCCGACCGGAGCTCACCGCTACTCTAATAAATTTTTTAACCCCTAAAGCTAATTCTAACCCTAACACCCCCCTAAGTTAAATATAATTTTTATCTAACAAAATAAATTAACTCTTATTAAATAAATTATTCCTATTTAAAGCTAAATACTTACCTGTAAAATAAATCCTAATATAGCTACAATATAAATTATAATTATATTGTAGCTATTTTAGGATTAATATTTATTTTACAGGCAACTTTGTATTTATTTTAACCAGGTACAATAGCTATTAAATAGTTAATAACTTTTTAATAGCTACCTAGTTAAAATAATTACAAAATTACCTGTAAAATAAATCCTAACCTAAGTTACAATTAAACCTAACACTACACTATCAATAAATTGATTAAATAAAATACCTACGATTATCTACAATTAAACCTAACACTACACTATCAATAAATTAATTAAATACAATACCTACAAATAAATACAATTAAATAAACTAACTAAAGTATAAAAAATAAATAAGAACTAAGTTACAAAAAATAAAAAAATATTTACAAACATTAAAAAAATATTACAACAATTTTAAACTAATTACACCTACTCTAAGCCCCCTAATAAAATAACAAAGACCCCCAAAATAAAAAAAATGCCCTACCCTATTTTAAAATTAAAATAGAAAAGCTCTTTTACCTTACCAGCCCTGAAAAGGGCCCTTTGCGGGGCATGCCCCAAAGAATTCAGCTCTTTTGCCTGTAAAAATAAAACATACAATACCCCCCCAACATTACAACCCACCACCCACATACCCCTAATCTAACCCAAACCCCCCTTAAATAAACCTAACACTAAGCCCCTGAAGATCTCCCTACCTTGTCTTCACCACGCCGGGTTCACCGATCGATCCAGAAGAGCTCCTCCGATGTCTTGATCCAAGCCCAAGCGGGGGGCTGAAGATGTCCATGATCCGACTGAAGTCTTCATCCAAGCGGGAGCTGAAGAGGTCCATGATCGGGCTGAAGTCTTCATCCAAGCGGGAGCTGAAGAGGTCCATGATCGGGCTGAAGTCTTCTATCAAGCGGCATCTTCAATCTTCTTTCTTCCGGATCCATGTTCATCCCGCCGACGCGGAACATCCATCTTCACCGATGACTTCCCGACGAATGACGGTTCCTTTAAGAGACGTCATCCAAGATGGCGTCCCTTGAATTCTGATTGGCTGATAGGATTCTATCAGCCAATCGGAATTAAGGTAAAAAAATTCTGATTGGCTGATGGAATCAGCCAATCAGAATCAAGTTCAATCCGATTGGCTGATCCGATCAGCCAATCAGATTGAGCTCGCATTCTATTGGCTGATCGGAACAGCCAATAGAATGCGAGCTCAATCTGATTGGCTGATCGGATCAGCCAATCCGATCAGCCTGTTTTATTTTTACAGGCAAAAGGGCTGAATTCTTTGGGGCATGCCCCGCAAAGGGCCCTTTTCAGGGCTGGTAAGGTAAAAGAGCTTTTCTATTTTAATTTAAGAATAGGGTAGGGCATTTTTTTTATTTTGGGGGTCTTTGTTATTTTATTAGGGGGCTTAGAGTAGGTGTAATTAGTTTAAAATTGTTGTAATATTTTTCTAATGTTTGTAAATATTGATCAGAACAGCCAATAGAATGCGAGCTCAATCTGATTGGCTGATCGGATCAGCCAATCGGATTGAACTTGATTCTGATTGGCTGATTCCATCAGCCAATCAGAATTTTCCTACCTTAATTCCGATTGGCTGATAGAATCCTATCAGCCAATCGGAATTCGAGGGACGCCATCTTGGATGACGTCCCTTAAAGGAACCGTCATTCTTCAGTTGGACGTCGGAAGAAGAAGATGGATCCGCGCTGGAGGTCTTCAAGATGGAGCCGTTCGTCATCGGATGAAGATAGAAGATGCCGCTTGGATCAAGATGGTTGCCGATCCGGATCTCCTCTTCTTCCTGGATAGGATGAAGACTTTGGAGCCTTTTCTGGACCTCTTCAGCTGCCACTTGATAGAAGACTTCAGCCGGATTATGGATCGCCAGCCCCTGCTTGGGCTTGGATGAAGACTTCGGAGGCTTGGATCAAGACTTCGGAGGACGGATCAGTGAACCTGGCATGCTGAAGATAAGGTAGGAAGATCTTCAGGGGCTTAGTGTTAGGTTTATTTAAGGGGGGTTTGGGTTAGATTAGGGGCATGTGGGTGGTGGGTTGTAATGTTGGGGGGGGTATTGTATGTTTTTTTTTACAGGCAAAAGAGCTGAATTATTTGGGGCATGCCCCGTAAATGGCCCTTTTCAGGGCTGGTAAGGTAAAAGAGCTTTGAACTTTTTTAATTTAGAATAGGGTAGGGCATTTTTTTATTTTGGGGGTCTTTGTTATTTTATTAGGGGGCTTAGAGTAGGTGTAATTAGTTGAAAATTGTTGTAATATTTTTCTAATGTTTGTAAATATTTATTATTTTTTGTAACTTAGTTCTTTTTTATTTTTTGTACTTTAGTTAGGTTATTTAATTGTAGTTATTTGTAGGTATTGTATTTAATTAATTTATTGATAGTGTAGTGTTATGTTTAATTGTAATTTAGGTTAGGATTTATTTTACAGGTAATTTTGTAATTATTTTAGCTATTTTAGCTATTAAATAGTTAATAACTATTAAATAGCTATTGTACCTGGTTAAAATAAATACAAAGTTGCCTGTAAAATAAATATTAATCCTAAAATAGCTACAATATAATTATAATTTATATTGTAGCTATATTAGGGTTTATTTTACAGGTAAGTATTTAGCTTTAAATAGGAATAATTTATTTAATAAGAGTTAATTTATTTCGTTAGATTTAAATTATATTTAACTTAGGGGGGTGTTAGTGTTAGGGTTAGACTTAGCTTTAGGGGTTAATACATTTATAAGAGTAGGGGCGAGCTCCGGTCGGCAGATTAGGGGTTAATTATTGTAGGTAGGTGGAGGCGACGTTGGGGGCGGCAGATTAGGGGTTAATAAATATAATATAGGGGTCGGCGGTGTTAGGGGCAGCAGATTAGGGGTACATAGGGATAATGTAGGTTGCAGCGGTGTACGGAGCGGCAGATTAGGGGTTAATAATAATATGCAGGGGTCAGCGATAGCGGGGGCGGCAGATTAGGGGTTAATTAGTGTAAGGCTAGGGGTGTTTAGACTCGGGGTACATGTTAGGGTGTTAGGTGCAGATTTAGGAAGTGTTTCAGAAGACCACCCCGAGTGAGAAGAGGAAGCTCTGGCAGGAGATAAGGGATGCAGTTAATGCAGTGGGGGGCCGAAACAGAGATATGGACTCTATTAAACATCGCTACCGGGACTGCAAGATGGAGCTTAAAAAGAAAATAACCAGGGAGTACCAACATGCCACAGGAACCGGTGGCGGGCCTGCACTGATAGTTGAGTACTCCTGATGGGAGGAAATGTTGCGTCCCAGCATCTCCGAGGTGGCCATAGTCGGGATCCGAGGAATCGATACCGGGAACCTGCCACTCTCATCTGACGGTAAGCTCATTTAAGAATAAATTAACATCCGAATGTATTTAAGGATAAGATTAATGCTATTACGCTGTTTAACTCATTATTACGTAAACGCATTCACAATTACTTTGTGATTACTTTAGTATCTAGGCTATAGGTTAGGTGTGCATTTAAACAGACTGAAAACAAACGCAAAAACATTCAGATTGACCAGAGAGATATCACAAACACGGTTTGGAAAATGCAGAAATCGTATTGATTGTTAGATTTCAAAGTGGATTAATGAGGCTGCATTTGTAATTCTATCGTAAGCAAAATAATTTATATCTTTATTTTTAAATATGCTAATATATACATTTCTTTCTTTTTGCAATATACAGAGTCTGGGGAGGAGGCAGCACAGCAACTACAGGCTCCTCCTTTTACCAGGTATGAGAGTGGTGGGGATGAATCGCCACCTCGGAGAGAAGAGGCCCCCCTGAAGCAGAGGCCCCCCTGAAGCAGATGAAGAGGTCCCCCTTGAAGCAGAGGAAGAGGCCCCGGAAGCAGAAGAAGAGGCCCCGGAAGCAGAGGAAGAGGCTCCTCAAGCACCAGCAGGCCGCCGTGCACCAGCAGGCTGCCATGCATGGGCAGCCCGCCGTGCACAACAGGAGAAGATAGCTGTGGTGCGGGTGTTACTCGACTACATTGACCAGATGCGTACCTCGTGGATGGAAAATATATAAGGCAGAAGTCGTATTATCGAAGAGCTTAGTGGCATTCGAGAAGGACAAACACAAATCATAGAGATCCTTACAAGAATAGAACAAGGACAAAACAGGAGTTTACAGCTACAACAAGATATGTTAAATTTCTTCCGGGAGGCGCATGCTGGTCTATCTGCTGCTGGTCTATCTGCTGCTGGTCTATCTGCTGCTGGTCTATCTGCTGCTGGGACATCTGCTGCTGGGCCATCTGCTGCTGGGCCATCTCTTGCTGGGCCATCTCTT
Source organism: Bombina bombina (assembly GCF_027579735.1). Lineage (NCBI taxonomy): Eukaryota > Metazoa > Chordata > Amphibia > Anura > Bombinatoridae > Bombina > Bombina bombina. The sequence goes on along the minus strand of NC_069505.1, from coordinate 595,565,728 downwards.
GCTGGGCCATCTCTTGCTGGGCCATCTCTTGCTGGGCCATCTCTTGCTGGGTCCATGGAGGCAGATTGTTTGCAGAATGTGGGTTATAAGTGTGTGGACACCACATCATCACATACCTATCCTTGTTCATGATATTGATTGGTTTCTGTGATGTGATGTCCAAACTGTTTCCCAAATCTCAAACAAAATGACCATTACAATTATACATGATGGCATATTACTGTTTGAATGCCAATAACACAGCTTAAAGGGACAGTCAGAACATTATTGTATACAAAGAAAACACTGTATTACGCATTATCAAGTTGGAAACAAAAAAATGGAGAAATACGTGTGACTTATGTGTTTACCCTTGTATCTATGCCTATGAAAAATGACCACTTATTTGTTGTTCTAACATAACAACATTTTAGACAATCAATGATCAATACATGGTAAATATGCTGTATGAGCTCAAAGTTTTCAATATACAAATGCTATAAAAATGCCCTCTAGTGGTCAAATTGCATTCTGATTACATGCACTCTTCAAGCTCTAAGAAATGAGCACACAAACCTCATAGGTTTAGCTAGCAAATAAAAATAACCAGAGAAAAATGATTAATTGGTGAGAAACCTTTGATATCATTTTTATTTCAAAAATTGCTTTTTTAATAATGCAAATCATTATTTGTTTTCTAGACTGTCCCTTTAAAAAAATTACATATGCTAACATATACTAATATTTGTTGATTGTTGGTATATCTACATGTACTTGTTCAAACAAGAAATATTGGAAAAAGATTTCTATTGACGTGTTAAATAAAGTCTATTTTCTTAAAGAGACATTATTGTGTTTGATTTATTTTAGAAAGACATTTGTTTTAAGAAGGAATATGGTTTAAAGTCCTTTTAGGAGTGACTAAACAAATATATGCTCACAATAATATATTTGGAGATTAACCAATGTGGAACTCATACATGATACAACAATCAACATTTGCATTAAAGGGACAGTATACAATCTTTTTAACAGAAATGCATGTAATAGACACTATTAGAAACCACAAGATTAACATATACTGATATCAAAATCAATATGAAAAAGCTTTCAACACTTTCAAAGAAAATCGAGTTATCTATATTGAAAAGATAGCTGTAAAGCCCATTCAAAGTGTAAGACAAGACAATACCCCTTCATTAGCATATGAAAAAGACTCTTTACACAAATAGGAGCAAGCTGGAGATGGTACTCACATAAAACTTTAAGGCTTGGCGAGGAGTTTGAAAATTACTTAAATGTTATTTGAACATAAGCAAAAGTCGACATGTATTTGGTAAACAATGGACTATATAACTAGAGAAAAAAAACACATTTGTTTTTTAATGTGAGTGTATAATGACCCTTTAATAAAATATATGACAAAATAACATCTAGAAGAAGTCGGCATCTCATATATTTAGCATATGATAAAGATAAATGCATATTGATTACTTGATTCTAATACAATAGCGCATATTTATGAATTCGATATCTTGAAAATTAAACACAACACATTCATTTTTCATAAAAAGGAACATATTGTTGACAAACATATTAAACAAGATAGACTATATTTAGGGATTTGCACTTGCCTCGAAATATCTTATGCATGAAAACCTTTTGCTTTCATTCGTTTATTCAACCAGACATCCATCAAAAGAGAATGTTGTGTTCTTTATCAGCTATGGGTCAACAATGTTACATGATTCACACAATCCATACTCGCCATGGTTTTAAACTTGGCTTCTCATTCACAAACGTGTGTTATGTGCCAAATCAAATATTGCTGGACTACGTAATCCAATCAGATGCTTTTTACACCTTTGCATGTGACGTCTTAATTAACATGGCGCATCCTTGATCGCGTAAAAACGCCATCCAATAAAAGGCGCATCCTTGATCGCGAAAAAACGTCAGCCAATACAAACTCATCCTTGATCACGTAAAAATGCCATCCAATAAAAGGCGCATCCTTGATCACGTAAAAACGTCAGCCAATACAAGGCGCATCCTTGATCACGTAAAAACGTCAGCCAATACAAGGCGCATCCTTGATCACGTAAAAACGTCAGCCAATACAAGGAATCATTGGACAGCCTGGCAGGTGACGTCTTAAGCAACATGGCGCATCCGAGATCGAGGAAAAACCTCAGCCAATACAAGGACTCAGTTGATAGCTTGGCATATCAATAAGAAACGTATTTATATTTTAGTAACTAGTATGTGTCTATATTGATATCTAGGAATGTCACGATAGATAACGAAATACTGTGATATATGAAATAGAATACATAATCGATAATAAGGAGATATTTCATTAGAAGCAGAGGATTTATAACTAAACTATTTAGCAAGCAGCATGTTTTAAGTAGACATGAAAAAAATATTTTAAGGTTACGCGATTATGTACGACATTGCAATTTGAAATACCTTGTAACAATAAATGAAAATGTTTGGATTATTGTGTTTCATGTCCCTTTAACTGAAAATTAATGCTAGGAGATGCATTAGGAAAATAGGGATGTGTTAGATATTATATGTTAAAGGGACAGTCAACCCCTGAATATTTTGTTTGGAAAATATAGCTAATCCCTTTATTAAACATTAATCATTTTTGAACAACAAACACAGTTATATATTAATATACTTTTTACTTCTGTTATTATCTTGTATCTAAGCTTCTGCTGACTGCACTATTATTTCTGTTCTTTTGACAGACATGCAGTTTAGCCAATCAATGCTCACTCCTAGGTCACTTTACGTGCATGAGCTCAATGTTATCTATATGAAACATGTGAAATAATGCCTTATAGTATTCAATATTTTTTTAACATTAGAGCCAGTCTTCAAGGTCGAAGAACTTAGCATATGAACCTCCTAGGTTTACCTTTCAAATAAGAATAACAAGAGAACAAAGCAAAATTGTGAATAAAAGGAAATTAGGAAGTTGGTTAAACTCGCATGCCCTATTTAAATCATGAATCATCTTTTTGGACTTGACTGTCCCTTTAATTATAGCTATGGTGTACATCTTTAACATTTAAAAGATACACATGATAAATACATATGGCATTGAGGTTTTCAGATATGTTTAGATTGTTTTGGAATAACAATAATGACACATGTATTGATCAAATGTGTCACTTATTCAAGTTGAAATATGGTCAGTCTACCTATAGCCATATATGGGAGGAGATTTAATTTTTAAAAATATTAATATAAAGAGATTCCTCATCTAAAATATGCGCATTAAACACAGTGATTGATTTGGTTACACTACTACAATAAGATAGACTTTAAATTGAAATACATGTGCTGTCAACATTACAATAAGATTTTTTTTAATAAGATTATATGTCCTTGTTCATGTAAAAAGGACAAAAACGCTTTAGAAATGGAAATCCATTCCTTAACAATTGTGGTCAGCATCACTTAAAGGGACATGAAATACCAAATAAAAAAAGAGGATCCACAGAGAGAATACTATTTCCATAAAAATAACACTTTACAGAGATTATCTCATTGTATCAGAGTTGAATGCTGAACCTGGAGCAGAGTATGAATGGTGTCATTCATCCTTCCCAGGAACATTGAGTTCCTCAGCATGGCCTGCTCTATACGGGAAAGAGTTTCTAGCATGAGCCATGCTGAGTGACAACCTACAACAAAAAAATAGAATAATATTAATGTTAATTACACAACATAATATAAATTGAGAAAATATACATTTGAACTTTAAATACAAATCATTCTTACAATCAAATATTCAATATTTCTTCTCTTCACATGAAATATGTTCTTAATACATAAACCATTAAAGGTACAGTTTACTCCAAAATGTTATTCCCTGTAATTTGTTGACCCTGATCCACTTTTCCAGCTTGACTCTATGAATATTTTGAACATTATTTCCATTGTCCATACATTGTAATTTTCAATAGTTTATTTATCCTGTGGTATCCACACCTATCCTTAAAACTTTTTGCATTGAGGCCAACATATGTAAACACAGCAAGCAGAAGAAATTACACTCCCAGTGGTTTACAGAAGAGAGAATGTAAGAATAATTTATATGTCTATTTTTCAATACAAGTAGTAGTGATTGGTATATGGAGTGAGATGAAATTAAAGGGTCACTGACCACAAATATTTAAATTTGTGATTCAGATAGACCATTAAAAATATTTTAAACATTTAATTCACTCCTATTATCAAATCTAATAGATTCTCCTTGTATTTTTAATTTAAATTCAACAATGTCATTTAATATTTCTTAGCATATTTTGTGATCCACCTTGGTTGTCCCTGCTGATTGGTGGATAAATTATATGCCTTTAAACATAAAAATAAAGAGACAAAGCGAGTTATTAAAAATTGATAAGAGGAGTAAATTATCAAGTTGATTAACATTGCATGCTCTATTTGAATTTTTTTTAATGTTATTTTTGGTTCACTGTCACTTTAAATATGTTCTAATGTTGATTTAGTTTGATACTTACAGCTGTGCCTGGGAAGGACGATCTGACACCTCAAACAATGAAGGTTGGGATAGGGGGGAGGGATGGGATATTGGTGGCGAGGGCTTGGATGGGGCTGGCAAGGGCTGGGGTGCCGCTCTGTGGGAGCCCATACAGCTGGGGATTCTTGGGAATGGTGAGTTGGGGACTGGGCAGGTTGGGGAACTGTACGGGCAGCAATACGGGGAGAGCGGCGAAGGGGGACAATTATTTGAGGGACAGGCCTGGAGGAATGGGAAGGGCCGGGAAGGTCTTCTACAGGGGGAGGGGCTTCTAAAGGGGGAGGGGCTTCTACAGGGGGATGGGCTTCTACAGGGGGGCCTCTACAGGGGGGGGCTGGGCAGGGGTGGGAGAATGATGCCCAGAAGTGGAGTGTCCATCTGAAATATATAATAAAATATATATTAACATCTCATACATCATGATCTCAAAGAAAGGCATTTCAACATGATTATGTTTTATATATACTTAGAAGTGGTTTACAATTTATTAACAATGATGATATAAGGATATGGTATGCATATAGGCACTCAAATGAATAGCAAGGAGTGTCTGTCCAATAAGAAGATGATTATTGTGGTTTGTCATTGAATATGCAAGTGAAATCATGATGTCATTCATTAAAAATAAGACATAAAATAAAACATAATACAATCATATGTTCATGCTGCATGATATGGAAAGGGGGGCAGTAGTGGATTCTAAAAGAAAAGGAATAATCCTTTTTAAATTGTCAAAGCTGTAGACTTTGAATTTCATCATGAGAATGTTTACATACAATAAGACATGTTGGATACATGTTAGATAGCTTTCACATACCATCAGACTCCATGGCCGCCTCTTCCTCCTCCGTCCCACATGTTACATCAATATCTGTAAAACATAACATGTTGTGTACACGTTAATATCAGATATTATAACATATGTTACTGTTGCTACAAGACACACATCAATGTTGCATGAAAGATGTATTGATCCAAAGTTATGATTTACATCATTTTGATGGAGCATACAAATTACTTTAGATATGTTATTCTCAATGAGTAAGAATTTAATGTTAGGGTTTGGATTTCATATAAATTCACAAAATAAGAGTACATGCAACATTTGAGAGTTCTCATGTGTGTATCACTTCATGATTGTTTACACAATTTAAAAGAACACCAAACATATGTTATCCATCTTCTGAACAACAAAGGTGTAGACTAAGAAGCTTTGAGATATTAATCTTTCAATATTTTAAAAAGTTCGAGATATAATCATAGTACTAAATTATATGTTTGAGTCAAATGTAATGCTTCATCAGAATCATGATAATAATATATATTCCAAATACACCTTCAATGACATATGAATGAGTCAATGGACTTACCAGAATGTTTGGAAACAATTTCCAAGTCGGTGCTGGATCCCCCCGGGATCCCAACAAGAACTAGATCTGTGAATGATATAGATATCTATTATTGATCACAGTTTGGACATCACTAAGTCACATCATTATCGTTTTTTAAAAAAAATTATACTTAGAACTGAGAACAATAGAGCAATAATCTGAAGAATAAATGCATGAGTGAATCCAGGTTATTCTGAATAAAAAGATGTCTTTAACATATGTTGAATTTCAGACTATATTAGACACACAAATCATCTCATATGATTATATTGCATATCTAAATATACCCATTAATCAATGTTTTTAAACAAATACACACAAACAACATTTTAATTTAAAATGGGTGATAAATCAAACCAAAGCCATGTTGCATATCGAATTATTTGCGCAACTGATCACAATGCAAAACAGAAGTTATTCATACAAATATTTAATCATGGTGCTGTTAGGGTATGCTTATATCTATAAAGTAAGTCCAAGACTGAATATGTCATTTAGATATCAATATTGTTTCATCCAAACAATGTAATGAGGAATGAATCAATTGATTATTAAAGGGACACTGACATCAATTTGGTTAAAACATTTTTTTTTAATTTATAATTTGAAATAAACACAAAAGATTATCCATATAAATTTAGAAAAATGTGAATGTATTATGTTATGTAATGTTGTGTACATGTTTCAAAGACAAATTGCTATTAAAATGAGACATACCATAGTCTTGAGAACCCTGGCCCGAGGGTCCAGCACCAACATCCATATCTGTAAAATATTCAATGAGGATTGGATATCATTAATAATAATCAGGACATGTATACAGAAAATATAAAAATACATTTACATTTAATAAATAAGAATATTTTTATATTCACATGAGTTAATTGTTTCATCAATTAATGTATCATTAAATAGATCCTGTATTCTTATTTTCCAAACTTTATGTTGTTAACTGTAGCTTTAATTAATTTCTTTAATTTTTACATTCTCATCAATTGATATCTATATTTCCTAGTTTATACTTTTGATCTTGCTAGTATATTTTGTATAATGTAGAAGATTATAAATAAGGATACCGTATTCTTCCCATATATACTAATTAACGTATACATTTGACCAACATGTGTAAAGCAATGACAGTAACAGCAAACCCATGTTCACGTGTGTGCGCAATTCTATCTTTCGTGATCATTACGCAATGATTCTATGCGGAATTGCGCATCCGTGATTTGACCAACATGTGTAAAGCAATGACAGTAACAGCAAACCAATGTTCACGTGTGTGCGCAATTCTATCTTTCGTGATCATTACGCAATGATTCTATGCGGAATTACGCATCCGTGATTTGACCAACATGTGTAAAGCAATGACAGTAACAGCAAACCCATGTTCACGTGTGTGCGCAATTCTATCTTTCGTGATCATTACGCAATGATTCTATGCGGAATTGCGCATCCGTGATTTGACCAACATGTGTAAAGCAATGACAGTAACAGCAAACCCATGTTCACGTGTGTGCGCAATTCTATCTTTCGTGATCATTACGCAATGATTCTATGCGGAATTGCGCATCCGTGATTTGACCAACATGTGTAAAGCAATGACAGTAACAGCAAACCCATGTTCATGTGTGTGCGCAATTCTATCTTTCGTGATCATTACGCAATGATTCTATGCGGAATTGGGCATCCGTGAATCAGAATTAATTTTGATATATTAGTGTGATGAGTATCATTTCCAAACAAAATTATGATATATTTTCAATTGGGTGTATTACGAGATTGAAATCTGATATTTGTTAATATTGAACAATAACAAATAATATTTATAACTGGCTTATGATTATAGAGTCAATGTATGAAATTGCGGATGCTCGGGATATCACAGATGTGCAATTCCATTTTCACTCTGTGACGCATATTCTGGATAACGCAAGAAACATCATTCCTATTTCATGTGTGACGAATCTAAAATCAGATATCTAAACATCATATCTAGCGTATGTTGTGAGATCTATATAGGTTAAATATATGACTATCTACACATTTATTTAAATTATTTTAAAATATTAATATATTATATAAAGTAGGATATTTACCTTGTTCAGCCTCTTTTTCTACTCCTCCCAGGCCAACGGACGGAGAAGCAGCTGCACTGGACCCCGGGTCCTGAGTTTTGGATCCAGCAGCTGTGAGGGAAGAAGAAGAGGGCGAGGATGGAGAGGATCTAAATCTTTTGGGGATCCGGAGATTGAGGAGCTCGCATAAAGTCACCTCATAAGGGAGTAGGTAGAGTTTCCGTGCGGGTTTAATTTTTCGGCCATCCCTGCGACGGGCTTGTACCCACTCCCTTATGAGGTCGACTTTCTTGTGCAGACGCAACCTCATATCTCCGAACCTCCGCATGATCTGATCCTGGCTCCTCTGGACGCCCAACACCAATTGAACCTTATTGGTGATGGACTCCCAGAGGGTCTTCTTAACACTCGCATCTGTCGATCTCTTCTGGTTCCCAAACAGCTGCGGATAAAACATCTGGACGGCGTGGACCAGTGCAGCGCTCTCCTGCTTGTCAAACCTGGGAGGTGTCATGCCTGCTAGCCCCAAACAAAATATAATATATAGATAATATATAAACAGCCTGCAGGCATTAGAGAACTGACAAAGATGGCAACGTGTAATGGACTTTTATATGGTGAAGTAAACATGAGATGCACCATGGGACATGTTATCTGTACATCTGATTGGATAAAAGTTTTAAATATTGTTATCATGTCTGTGAGACCATCCTGACTCAAGTTGTGTTTGTGTGATGAACTCTGATTGGCCGTTCCTTAATGTTTCATATCTTAGTAACTTCCATACACATACCTCCTGGTGGTGCTGTTACTTTATTTTTCATGTAGACTTATTTGTAACTCATGGGCCTGTCATGCGGATATGTGTGACGCAGATTTAATATACGTGATCCGTTAAATATTAATGTTTAAATTCTCGTTAACATCTAATACTGTCACATTATGAAATGTTGTAGACATTTCTCGGTTTAATATCGGTCTGTTTCTTTAATACAAATACGTTGGATTAATACACATTTAACATTGTATGTATTTATTGTTCATAAAATCAATTTCGTGACTTATTGTGAAGTATTGACATTGCTCTATTAAATGTATTTATAATGCACATTGATTGTGTGCTATTGCGTGACATTAGACTAGAATGTTTAAAGATGCAAATCTCGTGTTGCAAGATACGTTTCCCACGCAACATTATGTCCGTAACTTGGATAATCTGTTTCTAAATGTTAAACTACACGTTTGTTTGTTATTAGTAAATAAACCTCGAGCTTGTATTTGTCTGAACTGCTCATATATGTTATTGTGCAATGGCGTCTTTATTTTTAAAGAGACATTACAACAAAACAATTGTATCAAATGATCTTTAGAGATCAAAAATGTTTTGACTTTAAAATGTAACTCAATTTATCTTTGTATTTAGATATCCTCAACAGAATAAATTTCAATGCACATGGTTGAGCCAATCACATAAGGCATCTCTGTGCATCCACCAATCTTCATCTACTGAGCCTATCTCGATATGCTTTTCAAGCAAAGTATGTCAAGATAATGAGATAAGAGAAGTAAAAGACACTCTTTAAATCTCTTAAAAGGACACTGTACACAAAATGTTTCTTTGGTGATTCAGATTGAGCATTAAATTTCAAGCAACTTTCTAATTTACTCCTATTATACATTTTTCATCATTCTCTTGGTATCTTTATTTGAAATGCAAGAATGTAATTTTAGATGGCAGCCCATTTTTGGTGACCAACCTGGGTTGTCCTTGCTGATTGTTGGATAAATTAATCCAACAATAAAAAAGTGCTGTCCAGAGTACTAAAAGAAAAACAATTAGATGCCTTCTTTTTCAAATAATGATAGCAAGAGAACGAAGAAAAAATTATAATAGGAGTCAATTAGAAAGTTGCTTAAAATTGCATGCTCTTTCTGAATTATAATAGAAAATATTTATGATCAATCTCCCTTTAAGGATATTTTGATTTCATGTCCCTTTAAGGAGACATTTCCCAATAATGCTTGAAAGATCATAAACCTATGTACCTTCCTTTCTCAAACTTAGTATAACATGTGACTAAAGCATATTTAGATTATCTTTAGGATTGTTTTCCCCACTGTGAATGAAATAGATATTCTAATGGCTGGATTTCGCCGTCTTCAACTTAAAGGGACATTAAGCTATGTGTTCTTTACGTATTTCAATGGCTAATAGAATATTAAATTAACTTCATATTTAGTTTTATTCTCTCATTAGCTTTTAAATAGATATATTCTTGGATTAAAAACATAGCTACATAGGCTATTTTGATGCTGATTGTTGGTTGCACATAGATGCCTTATGTCATTGTCTAAAACATGTGCATTGATATATCTTTTTCAAAGTATATTTAAAGACTGAATGTAATTAAATAGTACATTCAAAATATTTAAATAATGTATTTGTATTGTTTAAAATTCAATACACATTATATTTTTGGAATGTCCCTTTAAGGACCAAACCATTAGGAATATGGTGATTTAACATTGTAGAAATAAACTAAAGGGGAATGAAAATACATAGATATGTGATATCTAACCAAGAGCTAAGATAAATGGTTATGTAAAATTATATCACAAACTAGCTATAGTTAAATGACCCTTCAAATGACTCCACTAGAACAGAAAATCAATCAATATGGCATCCAATAACTAGCTTGTGCGAAATATGAAGTTAGCTGACTTACCATTTTCATGATTTATAAAGCTAGATTTATGTAAATAATGTTTTTGTATACCTAAGGAAGATACAAGATCTTATAAACCAATTTAAAATTCAACCACACTGTCACTTTAATGTAAGTGAACCACTTTCCCTTCTTAAAAGTGAAAATAACAAAGTTGTTATGTCGAATTCTGACTACATATCCGAAAATATGTTTAAATTGTAACATCTATAAATTACACAATAAAAGCATTGATGGATTTCAATCCATAATTAATGTATAAAAGCTACTTGACTTTAACATTCTTTAACATTCTCTGAATAAGTGGATTTTCAATAATTCAATACATGATGCCTAATTTGATATTATGCATGTGCTTGTCAAATAGACAACTACCAGTCATGGGAGTCAACAAATTTTTTAATTGACAGATTATATGGATATTTATTATAATCTAAAGGTTTATTATTCGAAAGTTTTTTTTACTTTTTTTTTTTTTTAAATCAATCAATTGAACAAGTGAAATTCATCACAGATGAAAATCTGAAAAAAAAGGAAATACAAAATACATTAGTTATTTAATACATATTCATTAAATAATATTTAAAAATCATCTTGTGTCTATGCTCTAACTTTTTAAGAAAATTTAAAAATATATTTTGGAATATAAAAAAAATAAAAAAATAAATCTATACCTATCCATCAGTTAAAATACCATTATATTGTGTAATCAATATTACATTTAAATATCAGCATTTCAAATTATACCAAATAATGCATATAACATTTAAAATATTAAAAATACATATATGTATGCTGAACATAAATGTAATATTTAATGTCCATTAAAATACCTCTATATCAACTATAATATGTAGTCCTTTGTCTGATTGTTCATAATTGGATTCTTCTGTATCACAAAGTCGGGGTAATGTATGTAAGCTACAAATATTCTAATATAGGACATGTATCTTTTCAAAATATTTTACATTCTTCTTCCTGTGATTCTTAACTAGCATGCATTGGGCAAACCAACCTGGATTATGCATGGTCTTTGAAAGTCAATTCTCTAGAAAACAGTTTATCTTCAATAGGTGTCTTATTCATCATTTCCAAAATAGAGGACTGAAATACCATCTAAAAATAAAAAAATAATCTAAGTGTCTCCAATAGGATGCCTCCTCAGCCTTAATTCATCAAATAGTTGCCACTTACCATGTGAACATGTCTTTGTATGGTTTTCAAGGTCAGCACATTTTAAAGACAATGCCAAACATGATCCCATTGGTATTTTTCACTTTCATTCTTGGATTCTTCACTTTCAGTCTGGGAATTCTTCACTTTCAGTCTTCGAATTCTTCACTTTCAGTCTTTAGATGAAGTCATCTCCCTAATGGCAGAAAAAGTGTTATTAAAAATATTATTACAAGTGTGTGAATCAGTTCTGTACCCCTCTCCCATCCCCCATTTCTGAATTAATTTCTGTCACTAGCTTACTAAGCGTGTGTAGCATCTTGTGTTATGTTCTATCAATCAAGTGTGAAGTTAAGTCATATTGAGCAGAACGAACCTCTGTGTGACTTTGAATCTAACTTTGAACCATAGTCATGCTAGAGGATAGTCATGCTAGAGGATAGTCATGCTAGAGGATCCCTTTCTGAGTATTTCAATTTTAAGTAATGTGTAAACTAAATACTATTTTTGAAAATGTATGCCATATGATGTATTTTTGTGTAAAATTCCTGCCAGTCACAGTCCATACATTTATACTTACCAGCTGATGTTGTCTTTAAAAACCAAGTGGCAAAGACTCGCTACAGGACCCAATGACCAGAGCATAACCTATATTAATAAATGAAAAAAATTGTTATCATTTAATGAACAATCCTAACATGTTTGCACAATTCTCTACTTGTCATTTCCCTAGAGTTCACATCTATTGACAATACTCCAATCTAACTTCTATTATTTACCGTCTGAAGTGGCGGTTGATGATGTCTGCTCTGACATTGAGCCCCTCATCCCGGAATGGCCCCTCTAGAATAGGATCGTCCTCCTCATCTCTGAGGAGGTTTCGGGGCACCTGGATGGCCTGCAGCATCCCAGCCCACTGTGCAATATTATGCAGGACGCTACAGGCTACAACGATCTTAGCCACCTTCTGAGGGCTGTACTGGAGGGCTCCTCCCGACCTGTCAAGGCACTGGAATCTCATTTTGAGGAGCCCAAACATTCTCTCGACCACAGCCCTGGTTCTCTTGTGCGCCCTATTGTAGCGCTCCTGAGCCTCATCAGTAGGGTTACGTAATGGCGTAATGAGCCAAGGCCGGCTCATGTAACCAGAATCACCTATAAATTATGAACAGAACACAATTACAATTGAATCCACAAAAATTTAAGTATATTAAACAAATATTTTTGTGTACACGATAATCCAATAACACATGTTTAAATTTAAAAAAAAAAAAATCTAGTTCAATCTTATTCTCTATCTGAGCATTTCAGCTAAGTCATGCTACATATGCGTATTTCACATAAACCAGAGCTTTGCTAAAATACAAACTAAATGGTTAAATTGCATTTTCAAGCTGCCCATTTAAGCGAAAACATGCTACATATCTGCTTGGAGCTAAAACTAGACATTTGCGGAAAGAGACAATGACATGGTTAAATTGCATTTGCTATCTGAGCATTTCAGCTAAGACATGCTACATATGCGTATTTGGCATAAACCAGACCTTTGCTAAAATACAACCTAAATGGTTAAATTGCATTTTCAAGCTGCCCATTTAAGCGAAAACATGCTACATATCTGCTTGGAGCTAAAACTAGACATTTGCGGAAAGAGACAATGACATGGTTAAATTGCATTTGCTATCTGAGCATTTCAGCTAAGACATGCTACATATGCGTATTTGGCATAAACCAGACCTTTGCTAAAATTTTAAACAAATGGTTAAATTGCATTTTCAATCTGCCCATTTAAGGTAAGACATGCTACATATCTGCTTGGAGCTAAAACTAGACATTTGAGAAAATAGACAATGACATGGTTAAATTGCATTCTCTATCTAAGCATTTAAGGTAAGACATGCTACATATCTGTTTTGCACTAAAACTAGACATTTGCGGAAAGAGACAATGACATGGTTAAATTGCATCCTATAGCTGCACATTACACTAACAGTTTAAGACTGCAGTGGCAATTGTCTAACTAATTAACCATGTTGTGCACAAATACTCACCAACGAGATACCCAGGGGGAAATTGTCTTTCCTCAAACTGCTGCCACAGGGAGGACAGAGAGAGGATGCAGGCATCATGACAAGCCCCCCAAAATTCGCAAACACCTGCATAATCCTCATCCGTGCGTCACAAACATACTGCACGTTGAGGCTATGAAAATGTTTGCGATTTCTGAAGGGCAAGTCATCAGCTGGAGCACGCAGCGCAATGTGGGTACAATCAATCGCTCCCAAGACATTGAGCAATTCAGCAATAGCAAAGAATTCCCACTTCAGGTGCCTCCAATCACCATCATTCTGTGGGAATCCTATGTATTGCTTACTGATGGCGTCCAGAAAGTTATCAAACACCCCAGAGAATGTACCTTGAGACAAGCTATGCATGTACATCTCTCCTGATTGAAAACTCCCAGAGGCCAAGACGTATATACAACGTAGCATCTTAGTGATGCCGGGGACAGCAGTCCTTATTCTTATACGTGGCTCCAGATGAGGTCTAAGAACATCGCAAAGGCCAATGATCTGTTCGCGATTGAGCCGATACTTGTCATAAACCTCAAAGTCGCTCATGTTTTCCAAGGTGGGTCTTACCCTGTATACACGAGGACCTCGAACCAGACGACCCCTTTGTCTCACTCGGAGCCGCCGAGGCTGCTTGATTCTATCAACCGCTACTTGGCCAACAGCAGCACCAGCAGCGTCTACCAGATCATCGTCATCCAAATTTGCCAAGCTTAGCAGCATGAAGCCAAACAGCAGAGCAAACACAGCGTAAGGAGTAACAAGGTATGCAAAAACACAGAAGCGAATTGATACGATGTCGATCACCATGGACGCTTTGGCCATGTTGTTTGGGGGATTTATAGTGCAATTAGTCCAATGGTAGTGAGTTTGTAATGATTGCTGATTGTATTCACTTGTTTGTATGTGAGCAGCGCGAATGCTTTCAAAGTTGGTGGTTTTTTAGGTGTTTGGTGAAATGTTGTTTTCCCCCAATTAATCTCAATGTGAAAGTGTAAAATATCACACATACAGTGCATGTTTGTAATGTTTGTTCATATGCGTAATAAATATTTATTAAACGCGATCTTATAGTAAAAAGCACACGTCCACGCTAACATGAATGAAAGTGCATAGTTGTGTATAATGTGCATAGAATGTGATCGATCAATGTTGCTGCAATATTGTTTGTAAACGATAAAGTAACAGCTGCCATGTGTAGTATTGTATATATAAGTGATTTGCGAGATGTAAATATTGTACGCGTCCCATTAAAATCGCACTAATACTGAAGAACTTCTGGCTGTCATCTGTAGTATTGTAGATATAAATGATTGGCGAGATGTCAATATTGTATGCGTCCCATTAAAATCGCACTAATACTGAAGAACTTCCGGCTGTCATCTGTAGTATTGTATATATAAGTGATTGCCGAGATGTCAATATTGTATGTGTCCCATTAAAATCGCACTAATACTGAAGAACTTCCGTCTGTCATCTGTAGTATTGTAGATATAAATGATTGGCGAGATGTCAATATTGTATGCGTCCCATTAAAATCGCACTAATACTGAAGAACTTCCGGCTGTCATCTGTAGTATTGTATATATAAGTGATTGCCGAGATGTCAATATTGTATGTGTCCCATTAAAATCGGCATAATAATTCTGAACTTCCGGCTGTCATCTGTAGTATTGTATATATAAGTGATTGGCGAGATGTCAATATTGTATGCGTCCCATTAAAATCGCACTAATACTGAAGAACTTCCGGCTGTCATCTGTAGTATTGTATATATAAGTGATTGGCGAGATGTCAATATTGTATGTGTCCCATTAAAATCGCACTAATACTGAAGAACTTCCGTCTGTCATCTGTAGTATTGTATATATAAGTGATTTGCGAGCTGACAATATTTATGACGCGTCCCTTTAAAATCGCCATAATAATGATGTTCCAAACTGTTGTTTACGTATATGTAGTATTGTAGTATTGAGTGCTAAAGTTCTGAAAGGGGCGGTACAGTCGTAAAGCTGTAATGTGTATGGTTGAATCTTCTAATGACGTCATCATATTATTAACATGCCTATGTAGTTCTGAAATCCTCATTGTGTTGTTGTATTTGACTACATTGTTATTGTGTGCTGATTAAAATATAAATGTGTGCTTTGTGGTTGCGTGATACATGTTATGTACATATACGTATATATTGTGATTGTGTCCCACATATGCTGACTTCTATAATAGCGGTCTCGCATTGTTGTTCCTTCCCATAAAGTGACATCTGTAATCTGGTGTAATGATGTTCTTATTGTACGTAATTCCTAATGGTTTATTGTGATCGAATCATGATGTTAAAAGTACAGTAAAATCCCTATTTTCTGTTTCGTGATTCCTAGAGAGAATGTAATGTGTTTTTCCCCCATCATTTGAATGCACATGTATGAGTGAATGCTAAAAGTAATGTATGAGCATCCATGACTGATCATGTGTTAAGCCTATGTAGATATGCTGTTGCTGCAAGCATATGAGTTGAATAAATGAAATGCAATAATAAAGGTAAATGAGAGGTGTTTCCCATTGTCTACTGTTTGTGAATCCTGAAATGTTGCAATTATTTTTGTGTCTGTTTAAATGTGAAGTAATTGTTGAAAATGTTTGTTACTAGTGATGTTGATTTGTAGTTGATGTAATGTAAAAGTATGAAACAATTTAATGTTGTTATGAATTTGCCATAAGTAAACTCCATAAGTCCACCATAGGGAAATAGGCATTTCTTGATCTATTTGTCATAGCTGGGGCTAACGCAGAAAAGCATGAGTTATTTTCCGAATTCTAGCGCTGGTATTTAGAGTTTTTTTGTCTACGCTTTTTGCGTGCGTTAGGGAAATCTGTCTGTCGCGTGTACGAGCACGTCTTCCCCATAGAAGTCAATGGAGGCTCAAGATTTGTGTGTAAATAAAATCCAAGACTGGTTTTGAGCGTAAAGTGAGTGACGTCATGGTCTTGTGTGAAAAAGTAGATAAATCGTGTTTATTTCTTAATAAAAAAATTCTTTGTGTATGTATTGTGGTGTATATTGTTTGTATGCATCGATGAGTGTATGTTTGTGATAATATCATTAGTTAGATGTAGCTATATGAGTGTCTTTTCCCGTCTGTCAATGTAAGTCAATGGCAAAATGGATTTGTGTTGCTTTTTTTTCTAACACCCGAGATCTCGCAACTTTGATCTTTTCTATTTTGATGAAAAAATATTACATATGAAAAATAAATATAGTGTAGTGTTTGTATGAGTGTAAGTGTACTTTGTGTAATATTTGTTTTGTGATTCGTGGATGGTTATTTTGTCGGTAGATGTTAACTCCTGGGTCTGAGCTGTCGGTAGAGATTTGTGCGTTCGGAGATTTTGGAGTGTCGGTAAGTGAACTCTAAATACCAGCGGGCGGCCAAAACCAGCGTTAGAAGCCCTATACGCTGGTTTTGACGGCTAACGCAAAACTCTAAATCTAGGCGTTTAGAAATTAAGGAGAATAATCTTTGATTAGTATTTTGCAATCTCCATATATATTTTAGATTCAAGAACTTGCAAAATCTGTTATTAGATTAGATTATTTTTTATAATATCTTCTGCTAGAAATAGTTTTAGATGGTTACAATCTATCAAGTTTAGCTTGGGGTACAATAGTAAAATCTCCTGCTATTAATATATTGGTTCCCACAAAAAGTGACAATTTAATCTGTAAACTATTCCAAAAATCAGAGTCAATTTTATTAGGACCATAACTATTAAAATTGTCATTTTATTTTCTGTTCAAGAAAGAAAGAAATAAAGAGAGAAAGAAAGCGAGAGAGAGAAAGAGAGAGAGAGAGAGAGAAAGAGAGAAAGAGAGAGAAAGAGAGAGAGAGAAAGAGAGAGAGAGAGAGAGAGAGAGAGAGAGAAAGAAAGAGAGAAAGAGAGAGAGAAAGATATATATATATATATATACAGGGAGTGCAGAATTATTAGGGAAGTTGTATTTTTGAGGATTAATTTTATTATTGAACAACAACCATGTTCTCAATGAACCCAAAAAACTCATTAATATCAAAGCTGAATAGTTTTGGAAGTAGTTTTTAGTTTGTTTTTAGTTATAGCTATTTTAGGGGGATATCTGTGTGTGCAGGTAACTATTACTGTGCATAATTATTAGGCAACTTAACAAAAAACAAATATATACCCATTTCAATTATTTATTTTTACCAGTGAAACCAATATAACATCTCAACATTCACAAATATACATTTCTGACATTCAAAAACAAAACAAAAACAAATCAGTGACCAATATAGACACCTTTCTTTGCAAGGACACTCAAAAGCCTGCCATCCATGGATTCTGTCAGTGTTTTGATCTGTTCACCATCAAGATTGCGTGCAGCAGCAACCACAGCCTCCCAGACACTGTTCAGAGAGGTGTACTGTTTTCCCTCCTTGTAAATCTCACATTTGATGATGGACCACAGGTTCTCAATGGGGTTCAGATCAGGTGAACAAGGAGGCCATGTCATTAGATTTTCTTCTTTTATACCCTTTCTTGCCAGCCACGCTGTGGAGTACTTGGACGCGTGTGATGGAGCATTGTCCTGCATGAAAATCATGTTTTTCTTGAAGGATGCAGACTTCTTCCTGTACCACTGCTTGAAGAAGGTGTCTTCCAGAAACTGGCAGTAGGACTGGGAGTTGAGCTTGACTCCATCCTCAACCCGAAAAGGCCCCACAAGCTCATCTTTGATGATACCAGCCCAAACCAGTACTCCACCTCCACCTTGCTGGCTTCTGAGTCGGACTGGATCTCTCTGCCCTTTACCAATCCAGCCACGGGCCCATCCATCTGGCCCATCAAGACTCACTCTCATTTCATCATTCCATAAAACCTTAGAAAAATCAGTCTTGAGATATTTCTTGGCCCAGTCTTGACGTTTCAGCTTGTGTGTCTTGTTCAGTGGTGGTCGTCTTTCAGCCTTTTTTACCTTGGCCATGTCTCTGAGTATTGCACACCTTGTGCTTTTGGGCACTCCAGTGATGTTGCAGCTCTGAAATATGGCCAAACTGGTGGCAAGTGGCATCTTGGCAGCTGCACGCTTGACTTTTCTCAGTTCATGGGCAGTTATTTTGCGCCTTGGTTTTTCCACACGCTTCTTGCGACCCTGTTGACTATTTTGAATGAAACGCTTGATTGTTCGATGATCACGCTTCAGAAGCTTTGCAATTTTAAGAGTGCTGCATCCCTCTGCAAGATATCTCACTATTTTTGACTTTTCTGAGCCTGTCAAGTCCTTCTTTTGTGTGAGGGGGTGTGGGGAGCGCTAATGGTTCTAGCTGTGAGTTGGACTAATGTATGTGGTAATTATATGTATTATCTATTATGTATTATTCATGTGTATTTACAATTGTTACAAGTGTCTATCTATCACCTCGTGGTTAAAAATAGTCAACAATATTCTTCCAACACTATATTAATGTTGTTTAGTGTTAACCTATGGTTTTAAACAGTGTTAATAGTGCATATATTATGCTAATAGTGCATATAGTGTGTTTACAGTATATACCTTTAAGAACCTAATGTCGTTTTATGCCTTTAAATCAATGTGCCTTTAAAATATAGTATCGTATTTTGCCTTTAAATCCCTTAGGCCTAGATTTGGAGTTTGGCGGTAGATGGGCTGTTAACGCTACGCGGGCTTTTTTCTGGCCGCACCATAAATTTAACTCTGGTATCGAGAGTTCAAAAAAATGCTGCGTTAGGCTCCAAAAAAGGAGCGTAGAGCATTTTTACCACAAATGCAACTCTCGATACCAGAGTTGCTTACGGACGCGGCCAGCCTCAAAAACGTGCTCGTGCACGATACTCCCATAGGAAACAATGGGGCTGTTTGAGCTGAAAAAAAACCTAACACCTGCAAAAAAGCAGCGTTCAGCTCCTAACGCAGCCCCATTGTTTCCTATGGGGAAACACTTCCTACGTCTGCACCTAACACCCTAACATGTACCCCGAGTCTAAACACCCCTACCCTTACACTTATTAACCCCTAATCTGCCGCCCCCGCTATCGCTGACCCCTGCATTATATTATTAACCCTATGTACCCCTAATCTGCTGCCCCTAACACCGCCGACCCCTATATTATATTTATTAACCCCTAATCTGCCCCCCTCAACGTCGCCTCCACCTGCCTACACTTATTAACCCCTAATCTGCCGAGCGGACCTGAGCGCTACTATAATAAAGTTATTAACCCCTAATCCGCCTCACTAACCCTATCATAAAAAGTATTAACCCCTAATCTGCCCTCCCTAACATCGCCGACACCTAACTTCAATTATTAACCCCTAATCTGACGACCGGAGCTCACCGCTACTATAATAAATGGATTAACCCCTAAAGCTAAGTCTAACCCTAACACTAACACCCCCCTAACTTAAATATAATTTACATCTAACGAAATTAATTATCTCTTATTAAATAAATTATTCCTATTTAAAGCTAAATACTTACCTGTAAAAGAAATCCTAATATAGCTACAATATAAATTATAATTACATTGTAGCTATTTTAGGATTAATATTTATTTTACAGGCAACTTTGTAATTATTTTAACCAGGTACAATAGCTATTAAATAGTTAAGAACTATTTAATAGCTACCTAGTTAAAATAATTACAAATTTACCTGTAAAATAAATCCTAACCTAAGTTATAATTAAACCTAACACTACCCTATCAATAAATTAATTAAATAAAATACCTACAATTACCTACAATAAAACCTAACACTACACTATCAATAAATAAATTAAATACAATACCTACAAATAACTACAATTACATAAACTAACTAAAGTACAAAAAATAAAAAAGAACTAAGTTACAAAAAACAAAAAAATATTTACAAACATAAGAAAAATATTACAACAATTTTAAACTAATTACACCTATTGGCTGTTCCGATCAGCCAATAGAATGCGAGCTCAATCTGATTGGCTGATTGGATCGGCCAATCGGATTGAACTTGATTCTGATTGGCTGATTCCATCAGCCAATCAGAATATTCCTACCTTAATTCCGATTGGCTGATAGAATCCTATCAGCCAATCGGAATTCGAGGGACGCCATCTTGGATGACGTCCCTTAAAGGAACCGTCATTCGTCGGGAGACGCCGGAAGAAGAGGATGGATCCGCGTCGGCTGCTTCAAGATGGACCCGCTCCGCACCGGATGGAAGAAGATTGAAGATGCCGCTTGGAAGAAGATGTTTGCCGGTCCGGATGTCCTCTTCTTGCCGGATAGGAGGAAGACTTTGGAGCCTCTTCTGGACCTCTTCAGCACCGGATGCCAGGACGGATCGGTGAACCTGGATGGTGAAGACAAGGTAGGAAGATCTTCAGGGGCTAGTGTTAGGTTTATTTAAGGGGGTTTGGGTTAGATTAGGGGTATGTGGGTGGTGGGTTGTAATGTTGGGGGGGGGGTATTGTATGTTTTTTTTTACAGGCAAAAGAGCTGATTTTCTTGGGGCATGCCCCGCAAAGGGCCCTGTTCAGGGCTGGTAAGGTAAAAGAGCTTTTAACTCTATTAATTTAGAATAGGGTAGGGCATTTTGTTATTTTGGGGGTCTTTGTTATTTTATTAGGGGGCTTAGAGTAGGTGTAATTAGTTTAAAATTGTTGTAATATTTTTCTTATGTTTGTAAATATTTTTTTATTTTTTGTAACTTAGTTCTTTTTTATTTTTTGTACTTTAGTTAGTTTATGTAATTGTAGTTATTTGTAGGTATTGTATTTAATTTATTTATTGATAGTGTAGTGTTAGGTTTTATTGTAGGTAATTGTAGGTATTTTATTTAATTAATTTATTGATAGGGTAGTGTTAGGTTTAATTATAACTTAGGTTAGGATTTATTTTACAGGTAAATTTGTAATTATTTTAACTAGGTAGCTATTAAATAGTTCTTAACTATTTAATAGCTATTGTACCTGGTTAAAATAATTACAAAGTTGCCTGTAAAATAAATATTAATCCTAAAATAGCTACAATGTAATTATAATTTATATTGTAGCTATATTAGGATTTCTTTTACAGGTAAGTATTTAGCTTTAAATAGGAATAATTTATTTAATAAGAGATAATTAATTTCGTTAGATGTAAATTATATTTAAGTTAGGGGGGTGTTAGTGTTAGGGTTAGACTTAGCTTTAGGGGTTAATCCATTTATTATAGTAGCGGTGAGCTCCGGTCGTCAGATTAGGGGTTAATAATTGAAGTTAGGTGTCGGCGATGTTAGGGAGGGCAGATTAGGGGTTAATACTATTTATGATAGGGTTAGTGAGGCGGATTAGGGGTTAATAACTTTATTATAGTAGCGCTCAGGTCCGCTCGGCAGATTAGGGGTTAATAAGTGTAGGCAGGTGTCGGCGACGTTGAGGGGGGCAGATTAGGGGTTAATAAATATAATATAGGGGTCGGCGGTGTTAGGGGCAGCAGATTAGGGGTACATAAGGATAACGTAGGTGGCGGCGCTTTGCGGTCGGCAGATTAGGGGTTAATTATTGTAAGTAGCTGGCGGCGACGTTGAGGGGGGCAGGTTAGGGGTTAATAAATATAATACAGGGGTCGGCGGTGTTAGGGGCAGCAGATTAGGGGTACATAAGTATAACGTAGGTGGCGGTCGGCAGATTAAGGGTTAAAAAAATTGAATCGAGTTGCGGCGATGTGGGGGGACCTCAGTTTAGGGGTACATAGGTAGTTTATGGGTGTTAGTGTACTTTAGGGTACAGTAGTTAAGAGCTTTATGAACCGGCGTTAGCCCAGAAAGCTCTTAACTCCTGCTTTTTTTCTGCGGCTGGAGTTTTGTCGTTAGAGCTCTAACGCTCACTTCAGAAACGACTCTAAATACCGGAGTTAGGAAGATCCCATTGAAAAGATAGGATACGCAAATGGCGTAGGGGGATCTGCGGTATGGAAAAGTCGCGGCTGAAAAGTGAGCGTTAGACCCTTACCTACACGACTCCAAATACCGGCGGTAGCC
This sequence comes from Bombina bombina, assembly GCF_027579735.1. Classification (NCBI taxonomy): domain Eukaryota; kingdom Metazoa; phylum Chordata; class Amphibia; order Anura; family Bombinatoridae; genus Bombina; species Bombina bombina. The sequence goes on along the minus strand of NC_069505.1, from coordinate 595,542,708 downwards.
TAAAACCAGCGTTAGGAGCCTCTAACGCTGGTTTTCACGGCTAACGCCAAACTCTAAATCTAGGCCATAGTTAGTCATAAAATGAATGGATTGCTCCTCTGTATTTTTTCCTACCAAATTGATATATCTTTCTAATGACACCAAACTAGTTAAAGTTCAAAATATTTTTATATGAAATTTCACGTTATATATGCAGATACAAATAAAAATTATACAGATAAAATGTTACTAAAATAAAATCAGAATGATTCCGTTAGCCACCTATTGTTGGCATACATATAATAAAAAACTTGGTATAAAAGTCAGTTTTTACATAAGAAGGCTGTTAGAGTCTGATTAGTGATATGGTATCAAATAATCCAGTGCACACTCTCCTTGTGTGCCTTAACTTTACTCTTAGATTATGTATACATTTGTTGCGAAAAATATGTAGTGAAGTTGTGGCCACAACTGAGTTCTTTGACTTATCTTCCGTGTCTCCAAATCTGGACAATGTAGTATTGCACTCCCCCTAACCGGACTTCTGATTGTGTCTTACCTCGTTTTTCTTTGGGGTCTTGGGAAGCTGTACGCCCGATGATATACCTTAATGGAGGATCAGCGTCTCTCCGTTTGAAGTTCCCGGCGGCTTGCTTCCTCTCCCTGACGTCGTATGTCTCACGTGTTCCGTTGGAGGCCAATCAGGTAACCGGATCGTGGGGGGAGTGTATCTCCTTGGAATCCTCGCTTGCTTGGTTCTGTAGCGGCTTTCGAAATCCACACTCGATAGTCTGTCTACGCGTTTCAGCGCTCTCCTGCGCCTTTATCAAGACTTGTATGTTGTAGTGTGGTGTACAGCTCTATTTAAGGTTCCGGTCTGTTTAATGACTCCTCCCTTTGGGTATTTTTGTAAGCCTTCTTATGTTAATGTTTTTGGATTCATTCATAAAAAGATACTTAATTCATATAATAAATTTCTTCTAATACAGATGTCATTCCTTATATAATATAAATTATAAGTTTATGATTACATTCTGTGATGATATATACAATGGAAATACGTGTCAGTTGATGTTTTTGGATGCGAAAAATGATATTTAAGTCATGTAATAAATTTCTTCTAATACAGATGTCATTCCCTATATAATATAAATTGTAAGTTTATGTTCCATTCTGTGATGATATATACAATGGAAATACGTGTCAATTAATGTTTTTTGGATACATTCATAAGAATGATACTTAATTCATATATTTCCAAAAACATCAACTGACACGTATTTCCATTGTATATATCATCACAGAATGTAATCATAAACTTATAATTTATATTATATAAGGAATGACATCTGTATTAGAAGAAATTTATTATATGAATTAAGTATCTTTTTATGAATGAATCCAAAAACATTAACATAAGAAGGCTTACAAAAATACCCAAAGGGAGGAGTCATTAAACAGACCGGAACCTTAAATAGAGCTGTACACCACACTGCAACATACAAGTCTTGATAAAGGCGCAGGAGAGCGCTGAAACGCGTAGACAGACTATCGAGTGTGGATTTCGAAAGCCGCTACAGAACCAAGCAAGCGAGGATTCCAAGGAGATACACTCCCCCCACGATCCGGTTACCTGATTGGCCTCCAACGGAACACGTGAGACATACGACGTCAGGGAGAGGAAGCAAGCCGCCGGGAACTTCAAACAGAGAGAAGCTGATCCTCCATTAAGGTATATCATCGGGCGTACAGCTTCCCAAGACCCCAAAGAAAAACGAGGTAAGACACAATCAGAAGTCCGGTTAGGGGGAGTGCAATACTACATTGTCCAGATTTGGAGACACGGAAGATAAGTCAAAGAACTCAGTTGTGGCCACAACTTCACTACATATTTTTCGCAACAAATGTATACATAATCTAAGAGTAAAGTTAAGGCACACAAGGAGAGTGTGCACTGGATTATTTGATACCATATCACTAATCAGACTCTAACAGCCTTCTTATGTAAAAACTGACTTTTATACCAAGTTTTTTATTATATGTATGCCAACAATAGGTGGCTAACGGAATCATTCTGATTTTATTTTAGTAACATTTTATCTGTATAATTTTTATTTGTATCTGCATATATAACGTGAAATTTCATATAAAAATATTTTGAACTTTAACTAGTTTGGTGTCATTAGAAAGATATATCAATTTGGTAGGAAAAAATACAGAGGAGCAATCCATTCATTTTATGACTAAATAAGGCCTAGATTTGGAGTTCGGCGGTAGCCGTCAAAACCAGCGTTAGAGGCTCCTAACGCTGGTTTTGGCCGCCCGCTGGTATTTGGAGTCAGTGATTAAAGGGTCTAACGCTCACTTTTCAGCCGCGACTTTTCCATACCGCAGATCCCCCTACGCCATTTGCGTAGCCTATATTTTCAATGGGATCTTTCTAACGCCGGTATTTAGAGTCGTTTCTGCAGTGAGCGTTAGAGCTCTAACGACAAAACTCCAGCCGCCGGAAAATAGCAGGAGTTAAGAGCTTTCTGGCTAACGCCGGTTTATAAAGCTCTTAACTACTGTACTCTAAAGTACACTAACACCCATAAACTACCTATGTACCCCTAAACCGAGCTCCCCCCACATCGCCGCCACTCGATTAAAATTTTTAACCCCTAATCTGCCGACCGCCACCTACGTTATACTTATGTACCCCTAATCTGCTGCCCCTAACCCCGCCGACCCCTATATTACATTTATTAACCCCTAATCTGCCCCCCACAACATCGCCGCCAGCTACTTAAAATAATTAACCCCTAATCTTCCGACCGCAAAGCGCCGCCACCTACGTTATCCCTATGTACCCCTAATCTGCTGCCCCTAACACCGCCGACCCCTATATTATATTTATTAACCCCTAATCTGCCCCCCTCAACGTCGCCGACACCTACCTACACTTATTAACTCCTAATCTGCCGAGCGGACCTGAGCGCCACTATAATAAAGTTATTAGCCCCTAATCCGCCTCACTAACCCTATAATAAATAGTATTAACCCCTAATCTGCCCTCCCTAACATCGCCGACACCTAACTTCAATTATTAACCCCTAATCTGCCGACTGGAGCTCACCGCTATTCTAATAAATGTATTAACCCCTAAAGCTAAGTCTAACCCTAACACTAACACCCCCCTAACTTAAATATAATTTTTATCTAACGAAATAAATTAACTCTTATTAAATAAATTAATCCTATTTAAAGCTAAATACTTACCTGTAAAATAAACCCTAATATAGCTACAATATAAATTATAATTATATTATAGCTATTTTAGGATTAATATTTATTTTACAGGCAACTTGGTAATTATTTTAACTAGGTACAATAGCTATTAAATAGTTAAGAACTATTTAATAGTTACCTAGTTAAAATAATTACAAATTTACCTGTAAAATAAATCCTAACCTAAGATATAATTAAACCTAACACTACCCTATCAATAAAATAATTAAATAAACTACCTACAATTACCTACAATTAACCTAACACTACACTATCAATAAATTAATTAAACACAATTCCTACAAATAAATACAATTAAATAAACTAGCTAAAGTACAAAAAATAAAAAGAACTAAGTTACAGAAAATAAAAAAGTATTTACAAACATAAGAAAAATATTACAACAATTTTAAACTAATTACACCTACTCTAAGCCCCCTAATAAAATAACAAAGCCCCCCAAAATAAAAAATTCCCTACCCTATTCTAAATTAAAAAAGTTACAAGCTCTTTTACCTTACCAGCCCTGAACAGGGCCCTTTGCGGGGCATGCCCCAAGAAGTTCAGCTCTTTTGCCTGTAAAAAAAAACATACAATACCCCCCCCCCCCAACATTACAACCCACCACCCACATACCCCTAATCTAACCCAAACCCCCCTTAAATAAACCTAACACTAAGCCCCTGAAGATCTTCCTACCTTGTCTTCACCTCACCGGGTATCACCGATCGGTCCTGGCTCCGATATCTTCATCCAACCCAAGCGGGGGCTAGACATCCACTGAAGAAGTCCAGAAGAGGGTCCAAAGTCTTCCTCCTATCCGGCAAGAAGAGGACATCCGGACCGGCAAACATCTTCTCCAAGCGGCATCTTCGATCTTCTTCCATCCGGAGCGAAGCGGCAGGATCCTGAAGACCTCCAGCGCGGAACATCCATCCGGCCCGACGACTGATCGACGAATGACTGTTCCTTTAAGAGACGTCATCCAAGATGGCGTCCCTCGAATTCCGATTGGCTGATAGGATTCTATCAGCCAATCGGAATTAAGGTATGAATTTTCTGATTGGCTGATGGAATCAGCCAATCAGAATCTAGTTCAATCCGATTGGCTGATCCAATCAGCCAATCAGATTGAGCTCGCATTCTATTGGCTGATCGGAACAGCCAATAGAATGCGAGCTCAATCTGATTGGCTGATTGGATCAGCCAATCGGATTGAACTTGATTCTGATTGGCTGATTCCATCAGCCAATCAGAAAATTCATACCTTAATTCCGATTGGCTGATAGAATCCTATCAGCCAATCGGAATTCGAGGGACGCCATCTTGGATGACGTCCCTTAAAGGAACAGTCATTCGTCGATCAGTCGTCGGGCCGGATGGATGTTCCGCGCTGGAGGTCTTCAGGATCCTGCCGCTTCGCTCCGGATGGAAGAAGATCGAAGATGCCGCTTGGAGAAGATGTTTGCCGGTCCGGATGTCCTCTTCTTGCCGGATAGGAGGAAGACTTTGGACCCTCTTCTGGACTTCTTCAGTGGATGTCTAGCCCCCGCTTGGGTTGGATGAAGATATCGGAGCCAGGACCGATCGGTGATACCCGGTGAGGTGAAGACAAGGTAGGAAGATCTTCAGGGGCTTAGTGTTAGGTTTATTTAAGGGGGGTTTGGGTTAGATTAGGGGTATGTGGGTGGTGGGTTGTAATGTTGGGGGGGGGGGTATTGTATGTTTTTTTTTACAGGCAAAAGAGCTGAACTTCTTGGGGCATGCCCCGCAAAGGGCCCTGTTCAGGGCTGGTAAGGTAAAAGAGCTTGTAACTTTTTTAATTTAGAATAGGGTAGGGAATTTTTTATTTTGGGGGGCTTTGTTATTTTATTAGGGGGCTTAGAGTAGGTGTAATTAGTTTAAAATTGTTGTAATATTTTTCTTATGTTTGTAAATACTTTTTTATTTTCTGTAACTTAGTTCTTTTTTATTTTTTGTACTTTAGCTAGTTTATTTAATTGTATTTATTTGTAGGAATTGTGTTTAATTAATTTATTGATAGTGTAGTGTTAGGTTAATTGTAGGTAATTGTAGGTAGTTTATTTAATTATTTTATTGATAGGGTAGTGTTAGGTTTAATTATATCTTAGGTTAGGATTTATTTTACAGGTAAATTTGTAATTATTTTAACTAGGTAACTATTAAATAGTTCTTAACTATTTAATAGCTATTGTACCTAGTTAAAATAATTACCAAGTTGCCTGTAAAATAAATATTAATCCTAAAATAGCTATAATATAATTATAATTTATATTGTAGCTATATTAGGGTTTATTTTACAGGTAAGTATTTAGCTTTAAATAGGAATAATTTATTTAATAAGAGTTAATTTATTTCGTTAGATAAAAATTATATTTAAGTTAGGGGGGTGTTAGTGTTAGGGTTAGACTTAGCTTTAGGGGTTAATACATTTATTAGAATAGCGGTGAGCTCCGATCGGAAGATTAGGGGTTAATAATTGAAGGTAGGTGTCGGCGATGTTAGGGAGGGCAGATTAGGGGTTAATACTATTTATGATAGGGTTAGTGAGGCGGATTAGGGGTTAATAACTTTATTATTGTAGCGCTCAGGTCCGCTCGGCAGATTAGGGGTTAATAAGTGTAGGTAGGTGTCGGCGACGTTGTGGGGGGCAGATTAGGGGTTAATAAATATAACATAGGGGTCGGCGATGTTAGGGCAGCAGATTAGGGGTACATAGGGATAACGTAGGTTGCGGCGGTTTACGGAGCGGCAGATTAGGGGTTAAAAGTGTAATGCAGGGGTCAGCGATAGCGGGGGCGGCAGAATAGGGGTTAATAAGTGTAAGGTTAGGGGTGTTTAGACTCGGGGTACATGTTAGGGTGTTAGGTGCAGACGTAGGAAGTGTTTCCCCATAGGAAACAATGGGGCTGCGTTAGAAGCTGAACGCTGCTTTTTTGCAGGTGTTAGGTTTTTTTTCAGCTCAAACAGCCCCATTGTTTCCTATGGGAGAATCGTGCACGAGCACGTTTTTGAGGCCGGCCGCGTCCGTAAGCAACTCTGGTATCGAGAGTTGCATTTGCGGTAAAAATGCTCTACGCTCCTTTTTTGGAGCCGAACGCAGCATTTGTTTGAACTCTCGATACCAGAGTTAAATTTATGGTGCGGCCAGAAAAAAGCCCGCGGAGCGTTAACAGCCCTTTTACCGCCGAACTCCAAATCTAGGCCTAAGGGATTTAAAGGCAAAATACGATACTATATTTTAAAGGCACATTGATTTAAAGGCATAAAACGACATTAGGTTCTTAAAGGTATATACTGTAAACACACTATATGCACTATTAGCATAATATATGCACTATTAACACTATAAGCATAATATATGCACTATTAACACTGTTTAAAACCATAGGTTAACACTAAACAACATTAATATAGTGTTGGAAGAATATTGTTGACTATTTTTAACCACGAGGTGATAGATAGACACTTGTAACAATTGTAAATACACATGAATAATACATAATAGATAATACATATAATTACCACATACATTAGTCCAACTCACAGCTAGAACCATTAGCGCTCCCCACACCCCCTCACACATACCTTGCATAACCCTGATATTGGGAGAATATCAGAATTGGGGTAGCATTGTGAGCTGTAAAAGTCCTTCTTTTGACCCATTTTGCCAAAGCAAAGGAAGTTGCCTAATAATTATGCACACCTGATATAGGGTGTTGATGTCATTAGACCACACCCCTTCTCATTACAGAGATGCACATCACCTAACATGCTTAATTGGTAGTAGGCTTTCGAGCCTATAAAGCTTGGAGTAAGACAACATGCATAAAGAGGATGATGTGGTCAAAATACTCATTTGCCTAATAATTCTGCACTCCCTGTATATATATATATAGAGAGACAGAGAGAAAGAGAAAGAAAGAACATAGAGAAAGAAAGAGAGAGGGAGAGAGAGAGAAAGAGAGAGAGCAAGGTCTGAACCCAGGTTCTGAACCAAAAATGGGCTGGCCCTTAAGTCTAGCTTTTTAAAATAGATAACAAAGAAAAATGGATAATATGAGTAAGTTAGAAAGTTGAATAAAATTACATGCTCTATCTGAATCATGACAGTTTAATTAAGACTAGACTATGGGGTTAATTTATCAAGCTCCGTACGGAGCTTGATGCCCCGTGTTTCGGTAACAGATGTTATGAAGCAGCGGTCTAAAGACTGCTGCTCCATAACCTGTCTGCCTGCTCTGAGACTGCGGACAGAAAACCCGATCGAATACGATCGGGTTGATTGACACCCCCTGCTAGCTAAATCTGCAGGGTGCGGCATTGCAATAGAAGTTCACAAGAACTGCTGGTGCAATGATAAATGCCGACAGCGTATGCTGTCGGCATTTATCGATGTGCGGCGGACATGATATGCTACATCGTATCATGTCTGCTCGCACTATAATAAATTGACCCCTATCCCTTTAACTAAATAGTTTGTAACAGAATTGATGCTAAGGTGAAACATACAGACAGTTGACATTCTTTTGCACACTATAAGGTCACAGGACAATATGTGCTGAAACGTCCATTTAAAGGGAAACTGTACTATAAAATGTTCTCACCTTTATTGCGTTCCCTATTATCTATTCTACCTGCTGTTTACTATATGAAATAGCTGCTGTTGTCTGTTGCAAACTCCACCTTTACTGAAAATTACAGTATTGACTATAGAACAGCTAAGTAAACAAGAGGCAGCAATAGAAATCAACCTCCCATTGAGGGTGGGAGAGAGACAGTCAAACCCATTTGAAAGCATGTTTCTGCAGATGCTTTCAAAACAGTGAGCTCCTATTGGCTGCTGATAATCTGTTTGGATTGATTAACGTATCAAGAGCATGAAGTGGAACAGACATTATAGGGACATGGAACTATTTTTTTTCTTTCATGATATAGATAGAGCATGCATGTTTAAACAACTTTCTAATTTACTTCTATTATAAAATGTTCTTCTTTCTCTTAGTATCTTTTGTTTTAAAGCTCAGGATTGTGCATATGTGGCGAACTATATGGCAGCCGTTTTACAAGAATTTTCCATTTGCAAGAGCACTAGGTGGCAGCACTATTTCTTGTCATGTAGTACTAATGTTATACATTAGCAAGAGCACTAGAGGGCAGCACTATTTCCTGTCATGTAGTACTAATGTTATACATTAGCAAGAGCACTAGATGGCAGCACTATTTCCTGTCATCTAGTACTAATGTTATACATTAGCAAGAGCACTAGATGGCAGCACTATTTCCTGTCATGTAGTACTAATGTTATACATTAGCAAGAGCACTAGATGGCAGCACTATTTCCTGTCATGTAGTACTAATGTTATACATTAGCAAGAGCACTAGATGGCAGCACTATTTCCTGTCATGTAGTACTAATGTTATACATTAGCAAGAGCACTAGATGGCAGCACTATTTCCTGTCATGTAGTACTAATGTTATACATTAGCAAGAGCACTAGATGGCAGTACTATTTCCTGTCATGTAGTACTAATGTTATACATTAACAAGAGCACTAGATGTTAGCACTATTTCTTCTCATGTAGTACTAATGTTATACATTAGCAAGAACACTAGAGGGCAGCACTATTTCCTGTCATGTAGTACTAATGTTATACATTAGCAAGAGCACTAGATGGCAGCACTATTTCCTGTCATGTAGTACTAATGTTATACATTAGCAAGAGCACTAGATGGCAGCACTATTTCCTGTCATGTAGTGCTAATGTTATACATTAGCAAGAGCACTAGAGGTCAGCACTATTTCCTGCATGTAGTACTAATGTTATACATTAGCAAGAGCACTAGATGTTAGCACTATTTCTTCTCATGTAGTACTAATGTTATACATTAGCAAGAACACTAGAGGGCAGCACTATTTCCTGTCATGTAGTACTAATGTTATACATTAGCAAGAGCACTAGATGGCAGCACTATTTCCTGTCATGTAGTGCTAATGTTATACATTAGCAAGAGCACTAGAGGGCAGCACTATTTCCTGTCATGAAGTACTAATGTTATACATTAGCAAGAGCACTAGATGGCAGCATTATTTCCTGCATGTAGTACTAATGTTATACATTAGCAAGAGCACTAGAGGGTAGCACTATTTCCTGTCATGTAGTACTAATGTTATACATTAGCAAGAGCACTAGAGGGCAGCACTATTTCCTGTCATGTAGTACTAATGTTATATATTAGCAAGAGCACTAGAGGGCAGCACTATTTCCTGTCATGTAGTACTAATGTTATACATTAACAAGAGCACTAGATGGCAGCACTATTTCCTGTCATGTAGTGCTAATGTTATACATTAGCAAGAGCACTAGAGGTCAGCACTATTTCCTGCATGTAGTACTAATGTTATACATTAGCAAGAGCACTAGATGTTAGCACTATTTCTTCTCATGTAGTACTAATGTTATACATTAGCAAGAACACTAGAGGGCAGCACTATTTCCTGTCATGTAGTACTAATGTTATACATTAGCAAGAGCACTAGATGGCAGCACTATTTCCTGTCATGTAGTACTAATGTTATACATTAGCAAGAGCACTAGATGGCAGCATTATTTCCTGCATGTAGTACTAATGTTATACATTAGCAAGAGCACTAGAGGGTAGCACTATTTCCTGTCATGTAGTACTAATGTTATACATTAACAAGAGCACTAGATGGCAGCACTATTTCCTGTCATGTAGTACTAATGTTATACATTAGCAAGAGCACTAGATGTTAGCACTATTTCTTCTCATGTAGTACTAATGTTATACATTAGCAAGAACACTAGAGGGCAGCACTATTTCCTGTCATGTAGTACTAATGTTATACATTAGCAAGAGCACTAGATGGCAGCACTATTTCCTGTCATGTAGTACTAATGTTATACATTAGCAAGAGCACTAGATGGCAGCATTATTTCCTGCATGTAGTACTAATGTTATACATTAGCAAGAGCACTAGAGGGTAGCACTATTTCCTGTCATGTAGTACTAATGTTATACATTAGCAAGAGCACTAGAGGGCAGCACTATTTCCTGTCATGTAGTACTAATGTTATACATTAGCAAGAGCACTAGAGGGCAGCACTATTTCCTGTCATGTAGTACTAATGTTATACATTAGCAAGAGCACTAGAGGGTAGGACTATTTCTTGTCATGTAGTACTAATGTTATACGATAGCAAGGGCACTAGATGGCAGCACTATTTCTTGTCATGTAGTACTAATGTTATACATTAGCAAGAGCACTAGATGGCAGCACTATTTCCTGTCATGTAGTACTAATGTTATACATTAGCAAGAGCACTAGAGGGCAGCACTATTTACTGTCATGTAGTACTAATGTTATACATTAGCAAGGGCACAAGATGGCAGCACTATTTCCTGTAATGTAGTGCTAATGTTATACATTTATGAGAGCACTAGATGGCAGCACTATTTCCTGTCATGTAGTACTAATGTTATACATTAGCAAGAGCACTAGAGGGCAGCACTATTTCCTGTCATGTAGTACTAATGTTATACATTAGCAAGAGCACTAGATGGCAGCACTATTTTCTGTCATGTAGTACTAATGTTATACATTAGCAAGAGCACTAGAGGGCAGCACTATTTCCTATTATGTAGTACTAATGTTATACATTAGCAAGAGCACTAGATGGCAGCACTATTTCCTGTCATGTAGTACTAATGTTATACATTAGCAAGAGCACTAGATGGCAGCACTATTTCCTGTCATGTAGTACTAATGTTATACATTAGCAGGAGCACTAGAGGGCCACACTATTTCCTGTCATGTAGTACTAATGTTATACATTAGCAAGAGCACTAGATGTTAGCACTATTTCCTGGCATGTAGTACTAATGCTATACATTAGCAGGAGCACTAGATGGTAGCACTATTTCCTGTCATGTAGTATTAATGTTATACATTAGCAAGAGCACTAGATGGCAGCACTATTTCCTGTCATGTAGTATTAATGTTATACATTAGCAAGAGCACTAGATGGCAGCACTATTTCCTGTCATGTAGTATTAATGTTATACATTACCAAGAGCACTAGATGGCAGCACTATTTCCTGTCATGTAGTACTAATGTTATACATTAGCAGGAGCACTAGATGGCAGCACTATTTCCTGTCATGTAGTACTAATGTTATACATTTACAAGAACACTAGATGGCAGCACTATTTCCTGTCATGTAGTACTAATGTTATACATTAGCAAGAGCACTAGATGGCAGCACTATTTCCTGTCATGTAGTACTAATGTTATACATTAGCAAGAGCACTAGATGGCAGCACTATTTCCCATCATGTTGTACTAATGTTATACATTAGCAGGAGCACTAGATGGCAGCACTATTTCCTGTCATGTAGTACTAATGTTATACATTAGGAAGAGCACTAGAGGGCAGCACTATTTCCTGTCATCTAGTACTAATGTTATACATTAGCAAGAGCACTAGACGGCCGCACTATATCCTGTCATGTAGTGCTAATGTTATACATTATCAAGAGCACTAGATGGCAGCACTATTTCCTGTCATGTAGTGCTAATGTTACACATTAGCAAGAGTACTAGAGGGCCGCACTATTTCCTGTCATGTAGTACTAATGTTATACATTAGCAAGAGCACTAGATGGCAGCACTATTTCCTGGCATGTAGTACTAATGCTATACATTAGCAGGAGCACTAGATGGTAGCACTATTTCCTGTCATGTAGTATTAATGTTATACATTAGCAAGAGCACTAGATGGCAGCACTATTTCCTGTCATGTAGTATTAATGTTATACATTAGCAAGAGCACTAGATGGTAGCACTATTTCCTGTCATGTAGTATTAATGTTATACATTAGCAAGAGCACTAGATGGCAGCACTATTTCCTGTCATGTAGTACTAATGTTATACATTAGCAGGAGCACTAGATGGCAGCACTATTTCCTGTCATGTAGTACTGTTATACATTAGCAAGAGTACTAGATGGCAGCACTATTTCCTGTCATGTAGTACTAATGTTATACATTAGCAGGAGCACTAGATGGCAGCACTATTTCCTGTCATGTAGTACTAATGTTATACATTAGGAAGAGCACTAGATGGCAGCACTATTTCCTGTCATGTAGTACTAATGTTATACATTAACAGGAGCACTAGATGGCAGCACTATTTCCCATCATGTTGTACTGAAGTTATACATTAGCAAGAGTACTAGATGGCAGCACTATTTCCTGTCATGTAGTATTAATATTATACATTAGCAAGAATACTAGATGGCAGCAGTATTTCCTGTCATGCAGTACTAATGTTATACATTAGCAAGAGTACTAGATGGCAGCACTATTTCCTGTCATGTAGTACTAATGTTATACATTAACAAGAGCACTAGATGGCATCACTATTTCCTGTCATGTAGTATTAATGTTATACAATAGCAAGAGCACTAGATGGTAGCACTATTTCCTGTCATATAGTACTAATGTTATACATTAACAAGAGCACTAGATGGCAGCACTATTTCCTGTCATGTGGTATTAATGTTATACAATAGCAAGAGCACTAGATGGTAGCACTATTTCCTGTCATGTATTACTAATGTTATTCATTAGCAAGAGCACTAGAGGGCAGCACTATTTCCTGTCATATAGTACTAATGTTATACATTAACAAGAGCACTAGATGGCAGCACTATTTCCTGTCATGTAGTATTAATGTTATACAATAGCAAGAGCACTAGATGGTAGCACTATTTCCTGTCATGTAGTACTAATGTTATACATTAGCAAGAGCACTAGATGGCAGCACTATTTCCTGTCATGTAGTGTTCTGTACACCTACTTAAAGGGACACTGTAGCCAAAAAAAAATCTTTTGTGATTCAGATAGAGCATGCAATTTTAAGCAACTTTCTAATTTACTCCTATTATCAAATTGTCTTCATTTTCTTGGTATGTTTATTTGAAAAGCAAGAATGTAAGTTTAGATGCCGGCCCATTTTAGGTGAACAACCTGGGTTGTCCTTGCTGATTGGACAGCACCTTTAAACAAGGGCTGTCCATGGTTCTGAACCCACAATTTGCTGGCTCCTTAGCTGAGATGCCTTCTTTTCAAATAAAGATTGCAAGAGAATGAAGAAAAATTGACAATAGAAGTAAATTAGAAAGTTGCTTACAATTACATGCTCTATCTGAATCATGAAAGACAAAATTTGGGTTCAGTGTCCCTTTAAGTATCTTTTTAACCAAGATCCTGGTGAAACCCAAAACAACATGCAAAAAAAAGAATAATAGTGTTTTTTGGGGGGATTGGAATACCACTGGCAAATGCTTTCAATCCAAATTAGATATATAGTTATAGATATACAACTTCATGATAATGGGATTCAAATCAATTAAATGACTTAAGGGGCATGGGAAGCCACGCAAGAAGATTAATTTGTATGAAAATTAATTTTGTTTCACTGTTAAAACAGCTGTCAGTCAAAACTAAACAATCCAGCATTACCAAACGCTGTCAGATTATTTTCATTTTGTGATCAGAAATTACAGTAGAGGCTCACAACACTACCCACAATACCTGGGTTTGTTTGGATAGGCAAATTTTTGTCCTAAATAACATGGTAACACTTGCTTAAATTCCTCCCCAAACGTGAACTAAGCAGCTACTTAAAGATCCCTTATCAGCAGAAATATTATACGAATGGGACAAAACACTACCCACTAGCACACATCTCCTCCAGGCACTCCCCATTATTGCCTATTATAGAAAACCCTGAACTTCCATACTACCAACTAGGACCCCAAATTGAGAGGCCATATGGTCATAGAGATGGGACTTTACATCCCGCATTAGACAACGGTAAACTAAAACTCTTTAATCAATAAATAACTTAAACCTGTAGCAAATTCTTAAAAGTGGTGGCGGTATCTAATCACTATCCTAACTCTTACTAACAGACAGTGTAGGCCCCTCCGCTGTCTGCAGCGTGGCACCTGGTTGCTCACGCTCCTTGGCAGAGAGAGAGAGTTGGATGCGTTGAGCTCTTCAGTCTGCAATTCGTAAGGGAGAGGAACCCCTAGGCATGGCACCTAGAGAGCGTCACCCCTATCTTTTATGTAGGCAGTCATTTTGTTCTCTCACTGCCCCCTCCTAGGACCCTGACTGACCACCAGCTAGGGCATGTCACAACCCGCCTGGTAAGGTGACCCCAACAGACGAGTTGTACAACATGCCTGTAAAAGGTGTAAGACTATATTAAGGCCCATGTTTACAGAGCTAGCTCACATAAACCTACCCAAGCCGGGAGAAGCTACAACCACTACAATTAGAGCCACCTTGTTGCCAGCACCTTCTGCATCCTGGGCTGGGCGGGCAAGGAAAATTCCCTTAAAGTTTGGATGCAGGATAAGATGATGGAGCCACTGCAACAGGACCCTATAAAGGTAACACCATCCCCCAAACTTGCAAAAATATAACAAAAATACATAGAACACTCCAGACTTCAAGTCAGTTATCCCTTAATTTTGTTACAGTCCCACTTGACAGCCCTCCACTGTCACAGGCTTATTTTCAGTCCCTATCTGGTCCTAGGTTTGAGAGACTACCAAATGTATAGGTGCACAGTATAACTGATTTTATATGTATCACATACTAACATATATTAGATATGACCACCTATGGGTTGTGCCTTGACTTTGGCAGGGGGAATTTCATGCTTTGGCCAAAATATAATACTAAGCCATCATGGACATATTGATATAATTTTAACCTCTGTGAATACCTTGTATCTAAGCATCTTCTGTCCCTGATCACATGGCTATTTATTTATTATCTATTAACTTGCCTTTTAGCTAATTAGTGCTGTGTTGTGCACAACCCACGGGCATGAGCATAATTTTATCTATAGGGCTCACATGAACTAGCAGTCTCTTGTTGTGAAAAGCTAATTAAAAAGCATGTGATAAGAGGCTGTCTGTAGTGGCTTAGAATCACTGCAATATACTGCTTGTTACAGAGACTCTATACTTTCTAATTGCTCACAGGGATTTCCAATTCAATATATTCTTAGATTTCTTTTTAGGATAACTACATTGCATTGATAAGTTTATAATAGACAAAAATAAATCATGTATACAGTGTGCACCTTGGAAAAAAATCAGCAGCCCCCCCCCCCCAAAAAAAAATGTGATTGAGCGCATAAAGTAAAGCAAGTGTCCTTGTAAACTGCAAACAGTGTTCTTGTAAAGTATATCCCAACGCGTTTCATGGCCCTTATTATTTATATTGTGGTATTTCTATCTAATCATAATCTAAACCTATTTAAAAACAAATGAGTTTATATAACTTTGTCTGCAGATCTTGCCAAGTGCTTAATTCTAACTTGGCAAGATTTCTATCAATACATTTTAATCTCTTCCCTATTTATATTTTGCTTCCTTTTCATTTTATGGAGAGAGGTGACTAGTGTTAAGTATTATATTTATTAACTTGTTCAAATCTGTTTGCTTAAACAACAGACTGTTCATGGTTATGTAATACAATGTCTTTTTTTTTTCTTTTTTACAAAAGGAACAATTAAATGCTTTAAATAAATATAATATCAAGAAATACTTGCTCATAGTAACGGAGAATGTTAAGCATTTTTGCTATTACTCCATTTAAACTGAAACAGAGCCTTTTTTTATTTACCTATGAAAACTATATATATTTTTTATAAATAAAAAGAGAGAAGCGATCAACCTGGGAACGAACAATAGCATAATAGCTTGTTCTATGGCTAGTTACCACCCAAGAAGCAGCCTCTTTTTGCTCAACATGTGCCTTTCACAGAGAAGAACTTGTAGCATATCAGTCTGATCCTAAAGGGACATTATACACTCATTTTTTCTTTGCATAAATGTTTTGTAGATGATCTATTTATATAGCCCATAAAGTTTTTTTTTTTTTTAAATGTATAGTTTTGCTTATTTTTAATAACATTGCTCTGATTTTTAGACTCCTAACCAAGCCCCAAAGTTTTATGAGAATACCGTCATATACCTACTCAAGCTTGCTCCTGTTTGTGTAAAGGGTCTTTTCATATGCAAAAGAAGGGGAGGGGGTCTCATATTTCCCACTTGCAGAGGGCTTTCCAGCTACCTTTTCAACAGAGCTAAACTGAGAGCTTCTAAGTAAGTTTTTAAACAGTTTTATACTGGATTTTTATATCAGTATCTGTGCATCTTATTCTTTATAGTAGTGTCTATTACATGCAGTTATATGAAAATTAGTGTAAACTGTCCATTTAACAGTACAGTGCAGCCCTGAAATACCAGGCAATCCCTCTCTGAACAAGAGAAACAGCAAAACCCCAGACATACGTTTCGGCCTATTGTGGGCCTCGTCAGTGAGGTGCAGCCATATCCCTCTAGGCACACTGAGCAACGGGTCCTTGCCTGGCTTCCCGCATTGAAACATAGAATTTGACGGTAGATAAGAACCAAAAAGGCCCATCAAGTCTACCCATATTAAAGGTTACTTTTTCTTTAGGATAGCCTTATGCATGTCCCAGGCATTTTTAAATTCCTTTACAGTCATTGTGCTTACCACCTCAAATAGAAGTTTATTCCATGAATCCACCACCCTTTCTGTAAAAAAATGCTTCCTCAAATTTCTCCTGAATCTGCTACCCTCTAACTTTAGATTTTGACCCCTTGTTTTGGCATTTCTTTTTTTGTGACTCATAATTTGTATCAATAAAAGAGAGAAGGGCTCAGCCTGGGAACGAACAACAGCTTCATAGCTTGTTCTATGGCTAGTTACCACCCAAGAAGCAGCCTCTTTTTGCTCATTATTTATGCAAATATATATTTTTTAGTAGACAACCTAAGGTATTGATCTAGGGCCGTGTTTGTATATTTCATGCCACCGTTTAGCCACCAAATGCGATCATATTAAAAAAAATCACAAACTTTGAGGCCCATTTATCAAGCTCTGTATGGAGCGTGTGGGCCCGTGTTTCTGGCGAGTCTTCAGACTAAAGTCTGTCTAAAGACCGCTGCTCCATAACCCTGTCTGCCTGCTCATCACAATTCAACCCGATCGACACCTCCCTGCTGGCGGCCCATTGGCTCTTGTGAGCTGCTGGTGCAATGCTGAATATGGTGAGCGTATTGCTCTCCGCATTCAGCGAGGTCTTGCGGACCTGATCCGCACTGTCACACTGTAACAGTGGAGCACACCGACATTACATTCCACCATACTGGATTAAATCTGCCCTGCTATTCCCATTTTGTGTGCATTTTATTTTTTTCAATACAAAATCACAAGATGAATGAGGAATATGTTTTTGTGTTATTATCAAGAAATAATGATCTTAGTCTTGAGGGTGATGATCAGCAGAGGCAAATGTATTATTGTGATCACTAAAAAGAACAGACTGACAATATTGTTAATAATAAACAACCAAAATATTTTGATCAACAGTTAAGTTCATAGATGTTTTGCAAAAGTCACCAGGCGAAACTCATTTAGACCCCAGATTCCAGGACGTTTAGAGTTCTGCAGCGTGTTTGCCCCCAAAACCAGGGCTGGACTGGGAATAAAAAGCAGCCCTGGAAACTTTGGAGACCAGCCCTATTTTTCGTTGAGTCAGTAGAAGGTGCACACCCCATTTTTCTCAAAGAGGATTACTAGGATACTCCTTCCCCCAATATTTTTTTCAGAATTATATCATATTAGTTTGTATTAAAGGAAAGTGCCAGATTGATATTATATAGGCACCCTACAATCCAACTGCATTCACTAATCACCCCTTTAAATTGTAGCTTTTCAGCCTCAGCTACTGCAGCCCACCGGGAAATCTCCTGGTATCCTGGTAGGCCAATCCGGCCTTTCCCAAAACTTCCATTCTACAGGGGGACTATGAACATAAAAAATGGACAAAGGTGCCTCTGGGAAGTGTGTAATGGCTGCCACTGTTTTATATTGCTCTGTCCATAAGCTGTTTCCTATTACAGAGCAAAGACAAAGCCAAGCAGGAATTTAATTACCCTAGAAACTAAAAGACCTCATGCCCCTGCTGCCTCAGATAATTCCTGGAATTCAGGTTCCACGTCTGTGTATGTAAAACAGTAAATGCTAGACATAATGATGTATCCAAAGGAAAGATTAGCTTTAGAATAAAATGTAGATGTATTTTTTATTATTATATTAGTTGTTTAAAGGACCGGTAAACACAGCAGATTTACATAATCAACCAATGCACAATAAAAAGACAATGCAATAGCACTTTAGTCTGAACTTCATATAAGTAGTAGATTTCTTTTCTGACAAATTTCAATCTTATCCTGTTTAATATCCCTTAAAGCAGCAGCTAACCATGTTCCACATTGTGGTCTCTGTAATGGAATTTCTCTGGAGACCTAGGGACCAAAAGTTATGTCTATTTCCACTGCCTCTGTATCATGTGACAGCCATCAGCCAATCACAAATGCACATATGTATATTCTGTGAATTCTTGTACATGCTCAGTAGGAGCTGGTGACTCAAAAAGTTTAGCTCTGTGCAAACAAAGCTGTGTGGAATCTCTTTAAGATAATCCTATGTTCCACACAACCTTGTTTGAACAGTCTCTTTAATTTCCTGTTTTATATCTGTCCCTGTCTACAGCAGGGGAAACAGATAAGGGGTGACCTAAAGGGACATTATACACTCAACTTTTCTTTGCATAAATGTTTTGTAGATGATCCATTTATATGGCCCATACAGTTTTTTTTTAAAATGGATAGTTTTGCTTATATTTCAATAACATTGCTCTGATTTTCAGACTCCTAACCAAGCCCCAAAGTTTTAGAAGAATACCGACATAAAGTGTCTGTTATTTCCCACTTGCAGTGGGTGTTCCAGCTAACCTTTTTAACAGAGCTAAACTGGGAGCTACTAAGTAAGTTTTTAAACAGTTTTATACTGGATTTTTATATCAGTATCTGTGCATCTTATTCTTTATAGTAGTGTCTATTACATGCAGTTATATGAAAATGAGTGTATACTGTCCCTTTAAGTACAAACTGAACTGTGCCCATTACTTTTTAGAAACTCAGTGGAATTTAGAAAACCAACAATGTTCAGAGTTAAATTACAGGAAAAGGGGACAAAATAAATAATAAAAGTATATTGCAAAGTTTTTTAACTTCACATGGCTAAACACCAAAAACAAACACTTAGGTGCATATTTAACAAAGGTCTGTCGGACCTGATCCGACAGTGCGGATCAGGTCCGACAAACCTTGCTGAATGCGGAGAGCAATACGCTTTCCGTATTCTGCATTTCACCAGCAGCTCTTGTGAGCTACTGGTGCAACGCCGCCCCTGCAAATTCGTGGCCAATCGGCCGCTAGCAGGTGGTGTCGTATTCGATCGGGTTGAATTGTGGCGATCTCTCCGCTACCTCAGAGCAGACGGACAGGTTATGGAGCAGCGGTCTTTAGTCTAAAGGCTCGCCAGAAACACGGGGCTTCAAGCTCCATACAAAGCTTGATAGATATACCCCTTACTATACAGCTTGATTTTTAATTCCAGTAGTTGCAGCCGATTGCCTAAAAAGCAGATGACAGCAATGCTAAGTGCCTGGAGAACCGCTGGGAGCCGTATATGGATTAACTATGTTACAAGGCGATGTTTTTATTGAATTTTAGTAAGTGCATATGATTGTGTGCTCAATAAATGTATTGAAATTTCTACCTTGAATCGTGGTTGTGCTTCTCTGTGCTTGCATTTCAGTGTCACATAGCTAAACATTTTATATTACAATCTTATCGTTTACTATCCCTTTAAGGAGCAGCAAACCATGTTCCACATTACGGTCTCTGTAACAAAACTTCTCTGGAGACCAACAGTTCTTCCTTCAGGGCAGTTTCCTTACACGTTGTGTAGAATTGTGCCAGTCCATTTTCTTTAGTTTGTTTGGCTGGTGTTAAATACTTCCTTGTTGCAGCAGATTTGTATATTTTTTATTATTTCATTATTTAAGTTCATGAAAATGTCCCCAGGTCTTAAGTGTAATCGTCCTCTGTATATTTGTTTAACATTCAGCAACTTCCTTGTCTTCCTTGGGTGTTTTACTTGATTTAAAAGGATATCACATTTGTAATACTATTGTAAGTGGTATCCTGCAGCGATAGACATAAATAGGTTTGCTTATTGACATTTACCAAGCCAAAAGCTGTAAATGGCTGCATTGTGAACTGAACAAAATATCTGCCACTGTCTATGGATTGCACCAATCAGTTAAGTCAAAATATTATGAGATAAAATAGAAGTGGAGCGCTATTTAATGCTCTTGCTCGATCATTAACTGCGCTAGATGTAAGTTTTTTTGCGTGCGTCGGGTTGCACTTGTATTACAAGTTAAAAATAAACAGTTTTTGCTCATTCATTAACCTGACAAGCCTAAAAAGTGGAACTTAGAATATCGTGCACTTAATAATCTATTCCCCCATAGGGAGCAAAAAAAGTGGAAAAAAACACAAAAACCCATTTGCGGGCAAACCCCAACGCATACTCTCAAGTGCGCTAAACGGACATGAACATATTAATATTTCACATTCCAATGTTCTTTACATAGCAGAATATGCTCTGTTTATTTATAAATATATATTTCTACATAAATATATAAAAGATATATATAGAAATATCTATTTATGAGTATACAGAACATATTCTGCTATGTGCAGAAAATTGGAATTTCAAATATTTACAGACAATATATAGTTAAAAACTTTATTAAATATGAATATTACATAAATATGTTTTTACATGTTTTCATCTACTTAACTGCAAAGAGCTCCAATGCTCATATATATGTCTATATATGTGTATATACAATATATGTATTTATATGTGTATATAAACACACACACATATATATATATATATATATATATATATATATATATATATACTGTATATATATCCATCTATTGACATGTATATGTATGTATGTCTATATATGTGTACATATATGTATTTATATGTGTATATAAACACACACACACAAATATATATATCCATCTATTGACATGTGTATGTATGTATGTATGTCTATATATGTGTATATACAATATATGTATTTATATGTGTATATAAACACACACACACACACATATATATATATATATATATATATATATATATATATATATATATATATATATATATATATATATATCCATCTATTGACATGTGTATGTAAAAAATGAAAAGTTGAAAGCACTCACTGGACTGTAGTCAACAATGTAAATCAAATAAACTTTATTGTGACGTTTCGGGACCAACAACGTCCCTTCTTCTGACAAGCAACAAGTGAAAAAAACAAACATTTAAAGGCCCATAAACCACTCCCCTCAGTGACCTAGCAATCAAAATGTGCCGTGTGCAAAAGCAAATGAGCCGTGTGCAAAACTGGCCTTAATCTCTGTGATTAGATTCAAATACATACTAACATAGTGAAAAATATACATGAAACTATAAATATATGTAAATACAAATATATCTCTATGTGTGTGTAGTGCTAATGTGTCTAAAACTGTATCCGATCATATACATGCTCAGTGCTATCCGTGGTGCACTAATACTAATAAAAAGGACAACAAAACGACAACAAAAACCTGATAGGTGGAGATCACCCCCCCCCCCGCTGTGTGATAGGCTTGACAAATTCGTCTAACAAAACCCCGCCTCCAACAACATCGCAGGCCAACTAAATGAGCAAAAGATGTCAACAAATGACCTGATTGGCTACACACGCACGTCCTCTGTGATGCAAGGGGGCGTACTATCTAACAAACTAACTGTCCATAGCGTTGCTGAACCCGCTGATCCGAGGGTTGCCATGGCTAAAAAAACAAACAGATCCCCCTGCTGTGTAACAAAACATCCACAATCTCACTTCATGCCTCCAAATGTCAGCACTTAAAATCCCATTCAGACCGCAACTAGAGGTCATCAAAACGGCTTTATTCACTTATCAAACCGCACGCCGCGATCGTCATTATCTGATACCGCAGTTGCTATGGCAACAAATATACAAAGCTCAAACCACGTATGTGGCTGCACACTGATCCAAGTGAGGAAGCGTTAGCGTACTGGGGGCCACTCACCATAACAAGGGCGGCTATGCTAATCGCCAAATATCAGTGTGTCCACCTGTGAACAGGGAGAAGAAGAAGAAAAAACTTTTTTATTAATAATAAATGCATGCGCTCAGGTCAATCAGACAGCAGACCTGTCCTCTAATACATGGAATCTTGCCCAATGTTACTATTATTAAGTAACATGGCCTGAATATAAATCTATTTCCTAAATCCACATCGAAGACACCAAAACAACAACAAATACCAATGCCAAAATTTATTGAAAAACAAGGACGGAGTGTAACTAGATCCTACCAAGCATCAGCCCAAAAGTGATTGCCGCCAGATCACACCATCCAAAACATCACACATAAAAAAAATAATAATAAGAATTAAAATAAAAATCACCCTATAGTTCTACTCAGTTGTGTGGTGTGAAAACCGTGCTGTTAGCAAACTAAGTCTCAAATAAAACCACCACAACAAATCACCCTCTACGGGATAATCAAGGTTGAACCTACCCCCATAGGGGGACTTTGTCCCAAACGGTCAACCCCATATCCATAAGAACAAACCACAAATCTTAAAAAACTATAAGAAAATATGAAAAAATATAAAAATGTATGAATATACCCATATGTATCGAAAATTGACCAAAAAAGAAAACAACCAGACATCACCATATAAGAATCCCATAATTTAAATGACCTATACTGACCAGGCGTACAAAATAATGAAGACAAGGCACCGTCCCATAACAATAACAAAAACTATCATCAAATCAATTGAGCATGTATAGACGGCATATCAGTCCCAAGAGATACCCAAAACATGGAGATGTGACAGGTGTAGAGAAACAAGATTAAAAACAAATAAAAAAATAAAAACATAGCACACCTCATATATTTACATATTCAAAGCTAAATACATAAAGAGTAGAAATCATGGAACACCATATCTGGTAAAATTAGGTAAAGTAATATAAACCTAAAAAGGAAATGGATATAACTCAAGAGTGGGAAGTAGACTCTCATTAATTGCGCTACATACAGTATCGCTTGCCCTCTTAGGCACAGAATCAATGGATCAATGGACTCTCACAACTCATGCTGCTTATAGAAAGTTCTGCCACCCCGTCTGTATATTTAAGCCTCTCGGGGCCAATGTGCACAATTCATGAATCCAGCGTGCTTCTTTTCTAAGAAGTATCTTGGCTCGGTTCCCTCCTCTCCGTAGGACTGGCACATGATCAATAATTCTGAAGCGTAAGTCGCTTACAGTATGTCCTGCTTCAAGGAAGTGGCGGGCCAACGGATGTTCTGCCTTTCCTGTATTTATTGCCGATCTGATGCTGGAGCGGTGATTTGCCATCCTCACTCTGGCGTCGTCAGTCGTCTTGCAAGTATAGAATTTCCCACAGGGGCAATTGAGTAAATATACGATAAATTGGGTTGTGCATGTCAGGAAGTATTTAATCTGATATATTTTACGACAGTCAGGATGTTGAAATGTCGTGCCAGTGTGCATGCTGTTGCAAGTTACACAACTGATGCATTTATAGCATCCAATTTTTCTCTTCAGCCAGGTTTGTTTCTCATTTTTCAAAGGGATGTCAGTCTTCACTAGCAGATCTCTCAGACTCCTACCCCTACGATATGCCATTCGTGGTGCTGCCCATTCAGTGAATGGTAATGTGGGGTCACTCTGGAGAATTTTCCATTCCTCCTTTATTGCTTGGGCAATCTGGTATTGGTCTGGATTGTATGTGGTCACAAACGTGAGTTGGGGATTTGTTGTGGTACTTGTAGTGCTTTGTTCTTGTTGAGCTAGGAGAGCCGATTCTCGTTGTTGCTCTAAGTTACGAGAATCGGCTCTCCTAGCTCAACAAGAACAAAGCACTACAAGTACCACAACAAATCCCCAACTCACGTTTGTGACCACATACAATCCAGACCAATACCAGATTGCCCAAGCAATAAAGGAGGAATGGAAAATTCTCCAGAGTGACCCCACATTACCATTCACTGAATAGGCAGCACCACGATTGGCATATCGTAGGGGTAGGAGTCTGAGAGATCTGCTAGTGAAGACTGACATCCCTTTGAAAAATGAGAAACAAACCTGGCTGAAGAGAAAAATTGGATGCTATAAATGCATCAGTTGTGTAACTTGCAACAGCATGCACACTGGCACGACATTTCAACATCCTGACTGTCGTAAAAGATATCAGATTAAATACTTCCTGACATGCACAACCCAATTTATCGTATATTTACTCAATTGCCCCTGTGGGAAATTCTATACTTGCAAGACGACTGACGACGCCAGAGTGAGGATGGCAAATCACCGCTCCAGCATCAGATCGGCAATAAATACAGGAAAGGCAGAACATCCGGTGGCCCGCCACTTCCTTGAAGCAGGACATACTGTAAGCGACTTACGCTTCAGAATTATTGATCATGTGCCAGTCCTACGGAGAGGAGGGAACCGAGCCAAGATACTTCTTAGAAAAGAAGCACGCTGGATTCATGAATTGTGCACATTGGCCCCGAGAGGCTTAAATATACAGACGGGGTGGCAGAACTTTCTATAAGCAGCATGAGTTGTGAGAGTCCATTGATCCATTGATTCTGTGCCTAAGAGGGCAAGCGATACTGTATGTAGCGCAATTAATGAGAGTCTACTTCCCACTCTTGAGTTATATCCATTTCCTTTTTAGGTTTATATTACTTTACCTAATTTTACCAGATATGGTGTTCCATGATTTCTACTCTTTATGTATTTAGCTTTGAATATGTAAATATATGAGGTGTGCTATGTTTTTATTTTTTTATTTGTTTTTAATCTTGTTTCTCTACACCTGTCACATCTCCATGTTTTGGGTATCTCTTGGGACTGATATGCCGTCTATACATGCTCAATTGATTTGATGATAGTTTTTGTTATTGTTATGGGACGGTGCCTTGTCTTCATTATTTTGTACGCCTGGTCAGTATAGGTCATTTAAATTATGGGATTCTTATATGGTGATGTCTGGTTGTTTTCTTTTTTGGTCAATTTTCGATACATATGGGTATATTCATACATTTTTATATTTTTTCATATTTTCTTATAGTTTTTTAAGATTTGTGGTTTGTTCTTATGGATATGGGGTTGACCGTTTGGGACAAAGTCCCCCTATGGGGGTAGGTTCAACCTTGATTATCCCGTAGAGGGTGATTTGTTGTGGTGGTTTTATTTGAGACTTAGTTTGCTAACAGCACGGTTTTCACACCACACAACTGAGTAGAACTATAGGGTGATTTTTATTTTAATTCTTATTATTATTTTTTTTATGTGTGATGTTTTGGATGGTGTGATCTGGCGGCAATCACTTTTGGGCTGATGCTTGGTAGGATCTAGTTACACACCGTCCTTGTTTTTCAATAAATTTTGGCATTGGTATTTGTTGTTGTTTTGGTGTCTTCGATGTGGATTTAGGAAATAGATTTATATTCAGGCCATGTTACTTAATAATAGTAACATTGGGCAAGATTCCATGTATTAGAGGACAGGTCTGCTGTCTGATTGACCTGAGCGCATGCATTTATTATTAATAAAAAAGTTTTTTCTTCTTCTTCTCCCTGTTCACAGGTGGACACACTGATATTTGGCGATTAGCATAGCCGCCCTTGTTATGGTGAGTGCCCCCCAGTACGCTAACGCTTCCTCACTTGGATCAGTGTGCAGCCACATACGTGGTTTGAGCTTTGTATATTTGTTGCCATAGCAACTGCGGTATCAGATAATGACGATCCCGGCGTGCGGTTTGATAAGTGAATAAAGCCGTTTTGATGACCTCTAGTTGCGGTCTGAATGGGATTTTAAGTGCTGACATTTGGAGGCATGAAGGGAGATTGTGGATGTTTTGTTACACAGCAGGGGGATCTGTTTGTTTTGGTAGCCATGGCAACCCTCGGATCAGCGGGTTCAGCAACGCTATGGACAGTTAGTTTGTTAGATAGTACGCCCCCATGCATCACAGAGGACGTGCATGTGTAGCCAATCAGGTCATTTGTTGACATCTTTTGCTCATTTAGTTGGCCTGCGATGTTGTTGGAGGCGGGGTTTTGTTAGACGAATTTGTCAAGCCTATCACACAGCGGGGGTGTGTGATCTCCACCTATCAGGTTTTTGTTGTCGTTTTGTTGTCCTTTTTATTAGTATTAGTGCACCACGGATAGCACTGAGCATGTATATGATCGGATACAGTTTTAGACACATTAGCACTACACACACATAGAGATATATTTGTATTTACATATATTTATAGTTTCATGTATATTTTTCACTATGTTAGTATGTATTTTAATCTAATCACAGAGATTAAGGCCAGTTTTGCACACGGCTCATTTGCTTTTGCACACGGCACATTTTGATTGGTAGGTCACTGAGGGGAGTGGTTTATGGGCCTTTAAATGTTTGTTTTTTTCACTTGTTGCTTGTCAGAAGAAGGGACGTTGTTGGTCCCGAAACGTCACAATAAAGTTTATTTGATTTACATTGTTGACTACAGTCCAGTGAGTGCTTTCAACTTTTCATTTTTTACATACCTGGATACAGCACCCTGGCAAGTTGCGGTCTGTTGGTGAGAGTGCATATACTACAAATAAACTTTTGACATGTGTATGTATGTATGTCTATATATGTGTACATATATGTATTTATATGTGTATATAAACACACGCACACATATATATATCCATCTATTGACATGTGTATGTATGTATGTATGTCTATGTCTATATATGTGTATATACAATATATGTATTTATATGTGTATATAAGCACACACACATATATATATATATATATATATATATATATATATACTGTATATATATCCATCTATTGACATGTGTATGTATGTATGTCTATATATGTGTACATATATGTATTTATATGTGTATATAAACACACACACACATATATATATCCATCTATTGACATGTGTATGTATGTATGTATGTATGTATGTCTATATATGTGTATATACAATATATGTATTTATATGTGTATATAAACACACACACACATATATATATCCATCTATTGACATGTGTATGTATGTATGTATGTCTATATATGTGTATATACAATATATGTATTTATATGTGTATATAAACACACACATATATATATATATATATATATATATACTGTATATATATCCATCTATTGACATGTGTTTGTATGTATGTCTATATATGTGTACATATATGTATTTATATTTGTATATAAACACACAAACACATATATATATCCATCTATTGACATGTGTATGTATGTATGTATGTATGTCTATATATGTGTATATACAATATATGTATTTATATGTGTATATAAACACACACACACATATATATATCCATCTATTGACATGTGTATGTATGTATGTCTATGTTAAAGCCCTTTGCCTGTCTTATTTTTTTTTCTAACACCTGAGATCTAATATCTTTGAGCTCTTGGGGTCTATTTATTAAAGCGTCAACTGAAAATACGTTTGAATTCCGCATCGTATTTGCCGCGAGATTGATCCTCCGTAGTTATCAAAGCGTCAAGATTGGCAAATGTTGAAATTTGCGACGTAAAATACGATCCCGCGATCTCAATCCGACGCAGATCGATGCTTGCATCATTACAGATGTTTCGAATTCACATTCGACTCTATTTGACACTTTTCCCAATTTATCAAACATTTAACAGGTAAGCTTGCGTGTATTCTGACGAAGCGTACCTAGTTTTCAATCCGCCACCCTTGAGGTCGCTGATGTCATAGAACTCAATGGGAGCCTGAAAACACAGAAAGCTTATGTTCGATGCTGCAAGAGAATGAAGTATATTACATAATAAACAAATATAAAAATAACTTTCTATGCGATATTGTTTGTTGAGGTATAAATCTATCTATTTCTTGGACATTAAAAGTTGAAAAATAAAACATTAGCTTTAGAGAAATGTGCTTGATCATGGACAGTAATGAAATGGTATAAATAAAGTTTTCGAAAAACCTGAATAACTGCGACATCGATAGCTGTTAGTTAACACCAGTTCGATGCTCTTCGTACCGTACTTGACGCGCGTGTTTTTGACAGCTTTTTTTATAAATAAGGAGATCGTATTCAGATCCGTGGCAGCGATGTCTGGCGAGCGTATTGATGCCGGCGAATGCAACATAACTTTTTTGTGCAATATTTTTGTAAATAACTTTTATTAGATGGTGTTATTCTGAGTGTGACTGTACTTGGTGATGTATTTTTTATGCGTTTTGTGAAACAGTTAACCAGAGCTCTGAGGATGCGCTAACCCAACGAGCGTTAACTCAAGTGTTCGCGTTTACTTTTAATACGAGTGAAAAACCAGGTGCACACAAACACCCGCGATAAACCCCTTATCTCTCATGTGTAAATGTTAGCGTGCCACTTGTAATCTAGCCCTAGTTCAGTGTTTTCTCAATCCCTCATCCTCAGGGCACACTAACAGGCTAGATTTTCAGGATATCTGAACTAGAGCGCAAGTGAAATAATAAGCTGATAAGTAGCCATGGTTATTAACCATCTCTGCACAACATTTATAAATTGTAATTTATTTGTTATTACACTTTATATAAGCTTTTTGGGGTCATTTTATTCAGAAAAACCAGATAATTATCAGGATGTTGTAAGAATTAATTAGGTTATGAGTTATGAGTATTCTGGTGCCATATAAACCAATCAATTTCTGTTGTTAAAACATTAAAGGGACACTAAACCCAATTTTTTTTATTTCATGATTCAGATAGAGAAGTACATTTTAAGCAACTTTCTAATTTACTCATTTTTTCTTTGTTCTCTTGCTATCGTTATTTGAAAAACAGGAATGTTAAGCTTAGTTACCGGCCCATTTTAGGTTCAGACCCTGGATAGCACTTGCTTATTGGTATACTACATTTAGCCACCAATCAGAAACTGCTACCCAGGTGCTGAACCAAAAATGGGCTGGCTCCTAAGCTTTGCATTCCTGCTTTTTAAATAAAGATAGCAAGAGAAAGAAGAAAAATTGATAATAGGCGTAAATTAGAAAGTTGCTTAAAATTGCTGCTCTATCTGAATCATTAAAGAAAAAAAATTGGTTTAGTGCCCCTTTAACCAATCAAAATTTTGGATTCCTAAATTTCCTATAATAAATAGGAGCTGCTACATTCCTGAAGATGCTGAGGACCAAAAGCACTTCAGAAATCATATTATTAAGATATTTTTAGTTTTTGTCTTTGTTTGCAGGGTTATGTGTTAGAGGGATATTTTTGCCATTGATAGATGATCATGTGGCTGTTGTGGCTGGGAGGGTTGTATCTAGGGGTGATCACATAGGGGGAGTTTAGAGTTAAGAGGATAGAGATGAGGGGGGTCGTGGGTAGGGTAGTAGCTTTGGGTGGTCAGCCATTAGGTGTACTTGTGCTGAGGGGATGTTGTGGATAGGGTTAATCTCCGTTTTAGTGTTCTGACCTTGGAATTTGTCACTACAATACCACTTCTCAGTTTGCATCTGATAAAATGATATGTTCTACATCTTTGTCCCCAATCAAAGCATTTTTTGTTTTTGCGTCAGGGAAAGGAGTAATAATTTTTCCCAAAATAGGACCTACAAACCAGGAAAGATAGTGTAGGGCCCAGCATGGGCCTGGAGCGTGCTAAGGGTTAAGGCTGTAGGATAGTGAGATAGGAGAAGAGGATTGGTATAGGGAAGCCCCCCCCCCCCCTTACCTTATAAGTTGCTGCTTCCTCTTCTCCATCTGGATGCAAAAGGCTGAGACGTCTCTTCAACGCTTGTTGTAATTCTTCAGGTCTTCTTTTCTTCAGAATGCAGCGTTCCAGGAATGCAGCTTTACCTCCTAGGTGTTACCAGGACGATCAGGATAAAGCTAATTGTAGAAAAACAACATAGCAGATCATTTCAGACATTTATACTTTTGATGCTATTGAATTTATACCCCCACTCTACAGCAACATACAGTAGTGGCAGAAATACATTCAAATATTCATGTCTAGGATTTAAATGATTCAGAAATCATTCCTGATTCACAAATTGTACTGGCTTTAGACATAGTGCAGGCACCTAATGCCCAGCCATCTTTCGCTATTCAGGCCCCTGAATCCCCAGTGTTTGTAAGTGGGTTAGGGCCTCAGCCTACAGTATACAATGTACAAGTGGCCTCCCAAGTTGTGGCTATACCGCCGTCTGCTGCATCTGCAGTATCAAATTTTTTATCAACTATTGAGGCTGTTATGGCTGCTTCTGCAGCCGCTCCTGGCTCACAGGCAATTGTGGCCATACCGCAGGCCTCGTGGCCTACTTCTGAAAACACGGCCCCTATACCACACACCTCGATCACTACTCAGACCTACTCTTATTGCCCCAGGCCCTCCGCAAGTCTTTTCATCCCCCTCTCAGGCCTTGTGACCAATTACTATCCCCACTCAGGCTTCGCGGCCTACTTCTACTCTCGCAGGCTCTCCGCTGACTTCACCAGTTTACATGACCGGAGCTTTGCCATAGTGGACACGGAGCTCACAGGTGAGCAACATGAGGCAATCTTGGGATTGGGGGGTCAGCGCAGTGTAAGTGGGTCCCATCAAGCTACAGCCACAACCTCTCAGCACAAAAGGCCTCAGATGCAAGGTGCTGCTTCAGGATCAGGTATTAGGAGTTATCAGGGCAGGGTGGCTATAAAAGCAACTTCATTTAATTCAGGATCATAACTCAGAGGCAGGGTGGGTCACAACCAACTAGGGGTGTCTCCGCTCCCTGGAAACCTTCCACTACCATTAGGGGTCTTAGAGCAAAGAAGCCACTTGAATTTACTAGAGGGAAGCAGAACAGATCCTTAGTATCTCATGAAGCAGTAGCAAGTATTGCTGGTGGTAATAATAATACCACAGTTAACAATCCAGTCTCCCAAGATGTGAATATGGTTTATGATACCAATGGTGTGAATACTACTAACAATCCAGGATCAAACATCACTCCTAACAATTTGACAGAATGTGTGAATTTGAATACAGTTCCCCAAAGCTTGAATGGTCAGCCTTTCCCTGTGCATAAATGTTTCCCCGGCATGTCTAGTTGTTGTGCAACTGGCAGTGTGCAATTGTCTTCTGTGCATGTTGGGGGTCACATAGGCATAGGGAGTCAAACAGGCATAGCTGGAGGTCAGGTACCTACTGATAACTTATTGCATGCTAATTACTTGCAATCTATGTCACATTCCCTGTTAACCAACACTGATCCTTCCAGTTACAATGTCTAATGTGCTTGCAAGGTGTTGGATCTCTTACAGGGAGTCTTGTGGCCAGAGCACATTACTACGGAGATGAGTATATCTGCTGAGCACAGCAATTTACCAGCAGCAAGGGACCAAGCGACCTGAGCGCATCCAGAGAGCATATAGATCCTGATGGTGGAAACAAAAAGAAAGCGCCTCATGGTATGGATAACTCCAAACAGCTGTATAGTACAGTGACGGTTAACAAGTGAAATAGTACTCACAAGGAAATTGGCACTCTTATTGAAAGAAGTGCGAACAGGCAGGCTGACATTTTCAGCAGTCAGTACGCTGGGTTTGAAGTGGTTTGATCTGTCACAGATCCAGCTGTCAGCTCTTCACAATCGACAACCAGGGGTCCCTCTGTCTGCAAATGGTTGGTGCAGATTGCTTCTGATAGATACGGTAAACACCGTAAAAGAGTGGTCAGCACAATGGCCGGTGGTTCTGGCTGCGAACAGCAGATCTCAAAACTTCTCCTTCAGTATCCCCAGTGCGGATTTGTATAACCACTCTGTTGTAATTCTTCAGGTCTTCTTTTCTTCAGAATGCAGCGTTCCAGGAATGCAGCTTTACCTCCTAGGTGTTACCAGGACGATCAGGATAAAGCTAATTGTAGAAAAACAACATAGCCGATCATTTCAGACATTTATACTTTTGATGCTATTGAATTTATACCCCCACTCTACAGCAACATACAGTAGTGGCAGAAATACATTCAAATATTCATGTCTAGGATTTAAATGATTCAGAAATCATTCCTGATTCACAAATTGTACTGGCTTTAGACATAGTGCAGGCACCTAATGCCCAGCCATCTTTCGCTATTCAGGCCCCTGAATCCCCAGTGTTTGTAAGTGGGTTAGGGCCTCAGCCTACAGTATACAATGTACAAGTGGCCTCCCAAGTTGTGGCTATACCGCCGTCTGCTGCATCTGCAGTATCAAATTTTTTATCAACTATTGAGGCTGTTATGGCTGCTTCTGCAGCCGCTCCTGGCTCACAGGCAATTGTGGCCATACCGCAGGCCTCGTGGCCTACTTCTGAAAACACGGCCCCTATACCACACACCTCGATCACTACTCAGACCTACTCTTATTGCCCCAGGCCCTCCGCAAGTCTTTTCATCCCCCTCTCAGGCCTTGTGACCAATTACTATCCCCACTCAGGCTTCGCGGCCTACTTCTGCTCTCACAGGCTCTCCGCTGACTTCACCAGTTTACATGACCGGAGCTTTGCCATAGTGGACACGGAGCTCACAGGTGAGCAACATGAGGCAATCTTGGGATTGGGGGGTCAGCGCAGTGTAAGTGGGTCCCATCAAGCTACAGCCACAACCTCTCAGCACAAAAGGCCTCAGATGCAAGGTGCTGCTTCAGGATCAGGTCTTAGGAGTTATCAGGGCAGGGTGGCTATAAAAGCAACTTCATTTAATTCAGGATCATAACTCAGAGGCAGGGTGGGTCACAACCAACTAGGGGTGTCTCCGCTCCCTGGAAACCTAGGGGTGTCTCCGCTCCCTGGTTGGTGCAGATTGCTTCTGATAGATACGGTAAACACCGTAAAAGAGTGGTCAGCACAATGGCCGGTGGTTCTGGCTGCGAACAGCAGATCTCAAAACTTCTCCTTCAGTATCCCCAGTGCAGATTTGTATAACCACTCTGCTGGGGTTTGGTACACCACACAGCACCTTCAAATCTTGATCTGGACTGGATCAACTGGAGGGACTGATAAGATGAGACTCCAGGAGGTATCCAAAAGAGAGGTCAAATAGGCAGAGGTCAGTTTATCAAATGCAGGTAGTATAGGGCAGTTCACAAGAATTTTCTGGCTGGCAGAGGTCAGATAACAGAGCAGGCAGTATAGGGCTGCGAGGGGTCAGATAACTTGGTTATCCACAAGAATTGTCAGGCAGACAGAGGTCAGGTAGTTTAATGTAAGCAGTAAATGGTTATCCTCAAGAACTGTCAGGCTGGCAGTGGTAGGGAAATTAGTGCAGGCAGTATAGGGTTATCCACAAGAACTGTCAGGCAGGCAGAGGTAGGTAATTTAGTGCAGGCAGTATAGGCTTATCCACAAGAACTGTCAGGCAGGCAGAGGTAGGTAATTTAATGCAGGCAGTATAGGGTTATCCACATGAACTGTCAGGCAGGCAGAGATAGGTAACAGTGCAGGCAGTATAGGGTTATCCCCAAGAACTGTCAGGCAGGCAGAGGTCAGGTAACTTAGTGCAGGCAGTATAGGGTTATCCACAAGAACTGTCAGGCAGGCAGAGATAGGTAATTTAGTGCAGGAAGTATAGGGTCATCCAGAAGAACTGTCAGGCAGGCAGAGATAGGTAATTTAGTGCAGGCAGTATAGGGTTATCCCCAAGAACTGTCAGGCAGGCAGAGGTCAGGTAATTTAGTGCAGGCAGTATAGGCTTATCCACAAGAACTGTCAGGCAGGCAGAGGTCAGGTAATTTAGTGCAGGCAGTATAG
Source organism: Bombina bombina (assembly GCF_027579735.1). Lineage (NCBI taxonomy): Eukaryota > Metazoa > Chordata > Amphibia > Anura > Bombinatoridae > Bombina > Bombina bombina. Next base: position 595,508,460 of record NC_069505.1, on the reverse strand, counting down.
GCTTATCCACAAGAACTGTCAGGCAGGCAGAGGTCAGGTAACTTAGTGCAGGCAGTATAGGCTTATCCACAAGAACTGTCAGGCAGGCAGAGGTCAGGTAACTTAGTGCAGGCAGTATAGGCTTATCCACAAGAACTGTCAGGCAGGCAGAGGTCAGGTAACTTAGTGCAGGCAGTATAGGCTTATCCACAAGAACTGTCAGGCAGGCAGAGATAGGTAATTTAGTGCAGGAAGTATAGGGTCATCCAGAAGAACTGTCAGGCAGGCAGAGATAGGTAATTTAGTGCAGGCAGTACAGGGTTATCCCCAAGAACTGTCAGGCAGGCAGAGGTCAGGTAATTTAGTGCAGGCAGTATAGGCTTATCCACAAGAACTGTCAGGCAGGCAGAGGTCAGGTAATTTAGTGCAGGCAGTATAGGCTTATCCACAAGAACTGTCAGGCAGGCAGAGGTCAGGTAATTTAGTGCAGGCAGTATAGGCTTATCCACAAGAACTGTCAGGCAGGCAGAGGTCAGGTAATTTAGTGCAGGCAGTATAGGCTTATCCACAGGAATTGTCAGGCAGGCAGAGGTCAGGTAACTTAGTGCAGGCAGTATAGGCTTATCCACAGGAATTGTCAGGCAGGCAGAGGTCAGGTAACTTAGTGCAGGCAGTATAGGCTTATCCACAGGAATTGTCAGGCAGGCAGAGGTCAGGTAACTTAGTGCAGGCAGTATAGGCTTATCCACAAGAACTGTCAGGCAGGCAGAGGTCAGGTAACTTAGTGCAGGCAGTATAGGCTTATCCACAAGAACTGTTAGGCAGGCAGAGGTCAGGTAACTTAGTGCAGGCAGTATAGGCTTATCCACAAGAACTGTCAGGCAGGCAGAGGTCAGGTAACTTAGTGCAGGCAGTATAGGCTTATCCACAAGAACTGTCAGGCAGGCAGAGATAGGTAATTTAGTGCAGGAAGTATAGGGTCATCCAGAAGAACTGTCAGGCAGGCAGAGATAGGTAATTTAGTGCAGGCAGTACAGGGTTATCCCCAAGAACTGTCAGGCAGGCAGAGGTCAGGTAATTTAGTGCAGGCAGTATAGGCTTATCCACAAGAACTGTCAGGCAGGCAGAGGTCAGGTAATTTAGTGCAGGCAGTATAGGCTTATCCACAAGAACTGTCAGGCAGGCAGAGGTCAGGTAATTTAGTGCAGGCAGTATAGGCTTATCCACAAGAACTGTCAGGCAGGCAGAGGTCAGGTAATTTAGTGCAGGCAGTATAGGCTTATCCACAGGAATTGTCAGGCAGGCAGAGGTCAGGTAACTTAGTGCAGGCAGTATAGGCTTATCCACAGGAATTGTCAGGCAGGCAGAGGTCAGGTAACTTAGTGCAGGCAGTATAGGCTTATCCACAGGAATTGTCAGGCAGGCAGAGGTCAGGTAACTTAGTGCAGGCAGTATAGGCTTATCCACAAGAACTGTCAGGCAGGCAGAGGTCAGGTAACTTAGTGCAGGCAGTATAGGTACTCATGACAGGCAGCAGTATACCCAGGAAGCAGAGCAGAGTCCAACAAACAGGCCTTTTTTTTAAAGTCAAATAGCATTTATTTGAGCTTAAAACGCATTTCTCGGCCATAAGCTCCTGGCCGTTTCATCAAGTTAATTACAAACAATGCCTGCTGTGAGGCTTAAAACGGGAAATAACAGGTGTGATTGGACAAAACATGGACGAATAATGGCATTTGTAACAAAATTAATATATTCTAGTAAGTGAAATGCCTGACAATTGGAACATAATAACAGCATATTAAAAAACTAGATTAAGCAAAGTACATACAATTACAATAAAATGTTGATCCCTGAATGTTAATAAAATAACATAAAAAAGTCGGTATTATAAAATTATAGCGAACCATATCTAACTGACTGTGAAAAAAGAAATTGTTGGATTGAGCGCTAAATGAGAGACAAATTTGGGTGACACAAACGGAGACTAGTAGTAAACCTGAACTTGAAATTTAATATTTAATAAGCTGTTGGCTTATCTTTCCTGAAAATAGTCGAATAGACCTAGAGTAGATTTTTTAGGAATAATAAAATGTAACACAAAACGTGATGGAAAAAATAGAAATAAATCAATCTTTGTTATCGTTAGTTGAAGAGTCTATGAAAAACCCGGATTGTGCTGTACTTATAGATAATACCTCTTAAAGTTAGTCTAATGAATTGAAAAATGAATATTGGATCTACCAATATTGTAAAAAAAACGTAAAGAGAAAAAAAAAATGAGATTAGATAGCTATGGTTTGTAAATATTGGTAGGGGGATCTAAAATGAAAAATTACGGTAATTTTAAATAGTGAATATAAATAAATAAGATAGGATACCCCCCAGAAATGAATATAAAAAATATATAATGTATATTTCTAATTGACATAGTGAAGAATAATGGATCATTCACTGTGTCCAACCTCTGAGAAGGTAAGGGTGCACATAAAAAATTGATTAAAAAAAGGAGCACCATGATATCAATGAATAAAATATAATGATAAAAATGATTTTACAAACGTCTAAATTGTATGTTGGTACACGCATAAATAAACGTGTGTATGGAATGGGATGCAATGAATGTGCGTATGCCGAATGAGTTTTGAAAAGATGAATTTGTATGGTAGTTGTGCGTTGGTGTAAACAGTGAGTCGTGTCCCAAAATCACTAAATTCCAAAAAAGAAAAAAATGATTAGTTGAAGGCTGCCAAATCTAGGTTTGAATTGAGACCTGATGGAAACAAAGCATTCAGTTTGTGTATCCAAAAGGTCTCACGTTATCTGAGTTGGATTAATCTATTGTAATCTGTAGATGGGGGAATATACTCTATTGTAATCTGTAGATGGGGGAATATAATCTATTGTAATCTGTAGATGGGGGAATATAATCTATTGTAATCTGTAGATGGGGGAATATAATCTATTGTAATCTGTAGATGGGGGAATATAATCTATTGTAATCTGTAGATGGGGGAATATAATCTATTGTAATCTGTAGATGGGGGAATATAATCTATTGTAATCTGTAGATGGGGGAATATAATCTATTGTAATCTGTAGATGGGGGAAAATAATCTATTGTAATCTGTAGATGGGGGAATATAATCTATTGTAATCTGTAGATGGGGGAATATAATCTATTGTAATCTGTAGATGGGGGAATATAATCTATTGTAATCTGTAGATGGGGGAATATAATCTATTGTAATCTGTAGATGGGGGAATATAATCTATTGTAATCTGTAGATGGGGGAATATAATCTATTGTAATCTGTAGATGGGGGAATATAATCTATTGTAATCTGTAGATGGGGGAATATAATCTATTGTAATCTGTAGATGGGGGAATATAATCTATTGTAATCTGTAGATGGGGGAATATAATCTATTGTAATCTGTAGATGGGGGAATATACTCTATTGTAATCTGTAGATGGGGGAATATAATCTATTGTAATCTGTAGATGGGGGAATATAATCTATTGTAATCTGTAGATGGGGGAATATAATCTATTGTAATCTGTAGATGGGGGAATATAATCTATTGTAATCTGTAGATGGGGGAATATAATCTATTGTAATCTGTAGATGGGGGAATATAATCTATTGGATACAATTTGAAAATGTCAGGATTGCCATCATGTTTGGTAAGACAATGTTCTGGTATGCTATGTTTAATTTTACTCTTCTTGCAATTTTTGCAATTGCGCCAATGTTCTCCCCAACGAACCCTGGCTTTTCTAGAGGTGCGACCTACGTACTGGACCCCACAAATGCATTCCAGAACATAGACCACAAAGCTCGAATTGCAATTGAAGAATCTAAAAATTTCAAACACCTCTCCATTGGAAAAAGATTTGAAAATTTTCTTGCCAGATGTTATATATTTGCAGGTATTACATCTTTTTTGGCCACATTTGAAAACTCCTAAATGTCCCAAAAAAGAGTTTGCTTTTTTTGTTTTGGACTTTAGATTGGGATTTTTGTGTTTGACTTTCTTGCTAGGTGCTAATTTACCTCTCAGTGTTGGTGCTCTAGTGTACACAATTTTACGGTGTTCTCCTAATATGGATTTTAGAATGGGATCTCTACGGACAATATGACTCTGCTCTGCTTCCTGGGTATACTGCTGCCTGTCGTGAGTACCTATACTGCCTGCACTAAGTTACCTGCCCTCTGCCTGCCTGACAGTTCTTGTGCATAAGCCTATACTGCCTGCACTAAGTTACCTGACTTCTGCCTGCCTGACAGTTCTTGTGGATAAGCCTATACTGCCTGCACTAAGTTACCTGCCCTCTGCCTGCCTGACAGTTCTTGTGGATAACCCTATACTGCCTGCACTAAGTTACCTGCCCTCTGCCTGCCTGACAGTTCTTGTGGATAAGCCTATACTGCCTGCACTAAGTTACCTGACTTCTGCCTGCCTGACAGTTCTTGTGGATAAGCCTATACTGCCTGCACTAAGTTACCTGCCCTCTGCCTGCCTGACAGTTCTTGTGGATAACCCTATACTGCCTGCACTAAGTTACCTGCCCTCTGCCTGCCTGACAGTTCTTGTGGATAAGCCTATACTGCCTGCACTAAGTTACCTGACTTCTGCCTGCCTGACAGTTCTTGTGGATAACCCTATACTGCCTGCACTAAGTTACCTATCTCTGCCTGCCTGACAGTTCTTGTGGATAACCCTATACTGCCTGCACTAAGTTACCTATCTCTGCCTGCCTGACAGTTCTTGTGGATAAGCCTATACTGCCTGCACTAAGTTACCTGACTTCTGCCTGCCTGACAGTTCTTGTGGATAAGCCTATACTGCCTGCACTAAGTTACCTATCTCTGCCTGCCTGACAGTTCTTGTGGATAACCCTATACTGCCTGCACTAAGTTACCTGACCTCTGCCTGCCTGACAGTTCTTGTGGATAAGCCTATACTGCCTGCACTAAGTTACCTATCTCTGCCTGCCTGACAGTTCTTGTGGATAACCTTATACTGCCTGCACTAAGTTACCTGACCTCTGCCTGCCTGACAGTTCTTGTGGATAAGCCTATACTGCCTGCACTAAGTTACCTGACCTCTGCCTGCCTGACAGTTCTTGTGGATAAGCCTATACTGCCTGCACTAAGTTACCTGACCTCTGCCTGCCTGACAGTTCTTGTGGATAACCTTATACTGCCTGCACTAAGTTACCTATCTCTGCCTGCCTGACAGTTCTTGTGAATAACCCTATACTGCCTGCACTAACGGCTAGATTTAGAGTTTTGTCGGTAAGGACCCGCGTAGCTAACGCCGGCTTTTTTCTGGCCGCACCATAAAAATAACTCTGGTATTGAGAGTCCACAAAAAGGCTGCGTTAGGCTCCAAAAAAGGAGCGTAGAGCATTTTTAACGCAGCTTCAACTCTCGATACCAGAGTTGCTTACGGACGCGGCCAGCCTCAAAAACGTGCTTGTGCACGATTCCCCCATAGGAAACAATGGGGCTGTTTGAGCTGAAAAAAAACCTAACACCTGCAAAAAAGCCGCGTTCAGCTCCTAACGCAGCCCCATTGTTTCCTATGGGGAAACACTTCCTACGTCTGCACCTAACACCCTAACATGTACCCCGAGTCTAAACACCCCTAACCTTACACTTATTAACCCCTAATCTGCCGCCCCCGCTATCGCTGACATCTGCATTATATTATTAACCCCTAATCTGCCGCTCCGTAAACCGCCGCTACTTACATTATCCTTACGTACCCTAATCTGCTGCCCCTAACATCGCCGACCCCTATTTTATATTTATTAACCCCTAATCTGTCCCCCACAACGTTGCCTCCACCTGCCTACACTTATTAACCCCTAATCTGCCGACCGGAGCTCACCGCTATTATAATAAAGTTATTAACCCCTAATCCGCCTCACTAACCCTATAAGAAATAGTATTAACCCCTAATCTGCCCTTCCTAACATCGCCGACACCTAACTTCAAACATTAACCCCTAATCTGCCGACCGGAGCTCACCGCTACTATAATAAATGTATTAACCCCTAAAGCTAAGTCTAACCCTAACACTAACACCCCCCCTAACTTAAATATAATTTAAATCTAACGAAATTAATTAACTCTTATTAAATAAATTATTCCTATTTAAAGCTAAATACTTACCTGTAAAATAAATCCTAATATAGCTACAATATAAATTATAATTACATTGTAGCTATTTTAGGATTAATATTTATTTTACAGGCAACTTTGTAATTATTTTAACCAGGTACAATAGCTATTAAATAGTTAAGAACTATTTAATAGTTACCTAGTTAAAATAATTACAAAATTACCTGTAAAATAAATCCTAACCTAAGTTACAATTAAACCTAACACTATACTATCATTAAATTAATTAAATAAAATACCTACAATTACCTACAATTAAACCTAACACGACACTATCAATAAATAAATTAAATACAATTCCTACAAATAACTACAATGAAATAAACTAACTAAAGTACAAAAAATAAAAAAGAACTAAGTTACAAAAAATAAAAAAAATATTTACAAACATAAGAAAAATATTACAACAATTTTAAACTAATTACACCTACTCTAAGCCCCCTAATAAAATAACAAAGACCCCCAAAATAACAAAATGCCCTACCCTATTCTAAATTACTACATTTCAAAGCTCTTTTACCTTACCAGTCCTGAACAGGGCCCTTTGCGGGGCATGCCCCAAGAAATTCAGCTCTTTTGCCTGTAAAAAAAAACATACAATACCCCCCCCAACATTACAACCCACCACCCACATACCCCTAATCTAACCCAAACCCCCCTTAAATAAACCTAACACTAAGCCCCTGAAGATCTTCCTACCTTATCTTCACCATACCAGGTTCACCGATCCGTCCTGAAGAGCTCCTCCGATGTCCTGATCCAAGCCCAAGCGGGGGGCTGAAGAGGTCCATGATCCGGCTGAAGTCTTCATCCAAGCGGGAGCTGAAGAGGTCCATGATCCGGATGAAGTCTTCATCCAAGCGGGAGCTGAAGAGGTCCATGATCCGGATGAAGTCTTCTATCAACGGCATCTTCAATCTTCTTTCTTCCGGATCCATCTTGCAGACCTCCGACGCGGAACATCCTCTTCTCCCGACGCCTACTAGCCGAATGACAGTTCCTTTAAGGGACGTCATCCAAGATGGCGTCCCTCGAATTCCGATTGGCTGATAGGATTCTATCAGCCAATCGGAATTAAGGTAGGAAAATTCTGATTGGCTGATGGAATCAGCCAATCAGAATCAAGTTCAATCCGATTGGCTGATTCCATCAGCCAATCAGATTGAGCTTGCATTCTATTGGCTGTTCCGATCAGCCAATAGAATGCGAGCTCAATCTGATTGGCTGATTGGATCAGCCAATCGGATTGATCTTGATTCTGATTGGCTGATTCCATCAGCCAATCAGAATATTCCTACCTTAATTCCGATTGGCTGATAGAATCCTATCAGCCAATCGGAATTCGAGGGACGCCATCTTGGATGACGTCATTTAAAGGAACCGTCATTCGTCGTTCAGTCGTCGGCAGGATGGATGTTCCGCGTCGGAGGTCTTCAGGATGCTGCCGCTTCGCTCCGGATGGATGACGATAGAAGATGCCGCCTGGATGAAGACTTCAATCGGATGGAAGACCTCTTCTGCCCCGCTTGGATGAAGACTTCGACCGGATCATGGACCTCTTCAGCCCCCCGCTTGGGCTTGGATCAGGACATCGGAGGAGCTCTTCAGGACGGATCGGTGAACCTGGTAGGGTGAAGACAAGGTAGGAAGATCTTCAGGGGCTTAGTGTTAGGTTTATTTAAGGGGGGTTTGGGTTAGATTAGGGGTATGTGGGTGGTGGGTTGTAATGTTGGGGGGGGGTATTGTATGTTTTTTTTTACAGGCAAAAGAGCTGAAATTCTTGGGGCATGCCCCGCAAAGGGCCCTGTTCAGGGCTGGTAAGGTAAAAGAGCTTTTAACTTTAGTAATTTAGAATAGGGTAGGGCATTTTGTTTTTTTGGGGGTCTTTGTTATTTTATTAGGGGGCTTAGAGTAGGTGTAATTAGTTTAAAATTGTTGTAATATTTTTCTTATGTTTGTAAATATTTTTTTATTTTTTTGTAACAGTTCTTTTTTATTTTTTGTACTTTAGTTAGTTTATTTCATTGTAGTTATTTGTAGATATTGTATTTAATTAATGTATTGATAGTGTAGTGTTAGGTTTAATTGTAGATAATTGTAGGTATTTTATTTAATTAATTTAATGATAGTATAGTGTTAGGTTTAATTAGAACTTAGGTTTGGATTTATTTTACAGGTGATTTTGTTATTATTTTAACTAGGTAACTATTAAATAGTTCTTAACTATTTAATAGCTATTGTACCTGGTTAAAATAAATACAAAGTTGCCTGTAAAATAAATATTAATCCTAAAATAGCTACAATATAATTATAATTTATATTGTAGCTATATTAGGGTTTATTTTACAGGTAAGTATTTAGCTTTAAATAGGAATAATTTATTTAATAAGAGTTAATTAATTTCGTTAGATTTAAATTATATTTAAGTTAGGGGGGTGTTAGTGTTAGGGTTAGACTTAGCTTTATGGGTTAATACATTTATTAGAATAGCGGTGAGCTCCGGTCGGCAGATTAGGGGTTAATAATTGAAGTTAGGTGTCAGCGATGTTAGGAAGGGCAGATTAGGGGTTAATACTATTTATTATAGGGTTAGTGAGGCGGATTAGGGGTTAATAACTTTATTATAGTAGCGGTGCGGTCCGCTCGGCAGATTAGGGGCTAATAAGTGTAGGCAGGTGGAGGCGACGTTGAGGGGGGCAGATTAGGGGTTAATAAATATAATATAGAAGTCGGCGGTGTTAGGGGCAGCAGATTAGGGGTACATAGCTATAATGTAGGTGGCGGCGCTTTGCGGTCGGCAGATTAGGGGTTAATTATTGTAGGTAGCTGGCGGCGACGTTGTGGGGGGCAGGTTAGGGGTTAATAAATATAATACAGGGGTCGGCGGTGTTAGGGGCAGCAGATTAGGGGTACATAGGGATAACTTAGCTGGCGGCGCTTTGCGGTCGGCAGATTAGGGGTTAAAAAAAAAATCGAGTGGCGGCGATGTGGGGGGACCTCAGTTTAGGGGTACATAGGTAGTTTATGGGTGTTAGTGTACTTTAGAGTACAGTAGTTAAGAGCTTTATGAACCGGCGTTAGCCCAGAAAGCTCTTAACTCCTGACTTTTTCCTGCGGCTGGAGTTTTGTCGTTAGAATTCTAACGCTCACTTCAGACACGACTCTAAATACCGGAGTTAGAAAGATCCCATTGAAAAGATAGGATACGTAATTTACGTAAGGGGATCTGCGGTATGGAAAAGTCGCGGCTGAAAAGTGAGCGTTAGACCCTTTTTTGAGTGACTCCAAATACCGGCGGTAGCCTAAAACCAGCGTTAGGAGCCTCTAACGCTGGTTTTCACGGCTACCGCCAAACTCTAAATCTAGGCCTAAGTTACCTATCTCTGCCTGCCTGACAGTTCTTGTGGATAACCCTATACTGCCTGCACTAAATTACCTTCCCCTGCCTGCCTGACAGTTCTTGTGGATAAGCCTATACTGCCTGCACTAAGTTACCTGACCTCTGCCTGCCTGACAGTTCTTGTGGATAATCCTATACTGCCTGCACTAAATTACCTATCTCTGCCTGCCTGACAGTTCTTGTGGATAACCCTATACTGCCTGCACTAAGTTACCTACCACTGCCTGCCTGACAGTTCTTGAGGTTATCCATTTACTGCTTACATTAAACTACCTGACCTCTGTCTGCCTTACAATTCTTGTGGATAACCAAGTTATCTGACCCCTCCCAGCCCTATACTGCCTGCTCTGTTATCTGACCTCTGCCAGCCAGAAAATTCTTGTGAACTGCCCTATACTACCTGCATTTGATAAACTGACCTCTGCCTGTTTGACCTCTCTTTTGGATACCTCCTGAAGTCTCATCTTATAAGTCCCTCCAGTTGATCCAGTCCAGATCAAGATTTGAAGGTGCTTTGTGGTGTACCAAACCCCAGCAGAGTGGGTATACAAATCCGCACTGGGGATACTGGAGGAGAAGTTTTGAGATCTGCTGTTCACAGCCAGAACCACCGGCCAGTGTGCTGGCCACTCTTTTACGGTGTTTACCGTATCTATCAGAAGCAATCTGCACCAACCATTTGCAGACAGAGGGACCCTGGTTGTCGATTGTGGTGAGCTGACAGCTGGATCTGTGACAGATCAAACCACTTCAAACCCCAGCGTACTGACTGCTGAAAACGTCAGCCTGCCTGTTCGCACTTCTTTCAATAAGAGTGCCAATTTCCTTGTGAGTACTATTTCACTTGTTAACCGTCACTGTGCTATACAGCTGTTTGGAGTTATCCACACCATGAGGCGCTTTCCTTTTGTTTCCACCATCTAGATCCACTGACCCACCATCGGTTTCAAGAAAAGCAGCCTTCATTCACTCCCCTTAAAAACTGACTTTTGCTTTTTCCATTGTTCGATTTCTTATTATTATTTATTATTCTCATTGCATTATATTGCATTTATTTCTTCCTAAATGGACTCACACTTATCCCAGTGTTATATATATTATTGTTCATCATAATTTGATTGTGTGTATATATATATATATATATATATATATATATATATATATATATATATATATATATATATATATATATATATATATTTACCTATATTGTTTATGTGCTACTAACACATATATATACTTATTTTTTGTGGGAATTGCCATGTTTTGATGTTTGTCAATTCAAAAAAACAACACTGTTTATATTAGTTTTTCATTTATTCACTCACATTTTTGCATTGCAATTTATACTCACACCATAGATAATGGTCATAGACTACATCACTTTGTATCTATTCACATTTTTTGTTTTTCTTATTTATTCATTCATTACCTAGTGGGATTCACAACCCTTTCTTTCCTCATACTTATATCCTTTACATACACTGGCACACTCTATTCCTATACTTTTTGTATAGTCTTTTCAAAGCATATAGATCCGACCACCTCTGCAGCATCGGCAAAACAGGCATCCTCAGCAGACACAGGGGTATCTGTTCAAGAACACATGTCGGCGGGACACGTGGACACGGTGAGTCCAATTTATTCACACATGACCGACATGCCTCTTCTGATTTATCCCCTTCTGACTCTGATTCGGACAGTGACACATCTCTAGGGTTTCAGAGTAAGGGTCACAAGAGGATGTTCAGGATCGTTAAAAAGATATTGCAAGAATGTAATTCTAGCTCAACAAAGCAGACCAGTGTAGGGCAGCCCCTTCAAAAGGATCTAACAGCTACTCCCACATTGATCACCCACCTGCACACAGTGCCATTTCGGAAAGAAAGGTCACTGTACACGGTGATTCTCACCCATCCAAAATTAATTCTCTCCATGCCCACTTATGCCCCAAAATTGAAAACGGATTCAACAGGGCAAGTACGTTAATATTTTTGACTTTTCAGTTGAGGCAAAAAGGCAGCGGGAGAGATATCCTGATGGGACAGGCCCTAAGAGATTCAAGCGTCCAGACATGTTTGATGAATGGCTGCAATGTTTTAGGGTCTTCTCATCTTGTTACTTAGAGAAATACCCCAACCAAACTCATGCTATTTTAAAATACACGGTTACCATCCATTGGATCCAGAGACATTATAGCAAAGGGACATGGAGGGAATATGATTCCGAGTTCAGAAGTAAAATGGCAGGTAACCCCATCCTAACATTCGACTCCACTGATATGCAGCTATGGCAGTGTATGGGGCCCCATAGATCTTCATCCCCTCCTTCCACTAATCTAAACTTGCAAACATATCGAGGGAGCGGAAACAAAAAGTAAGGTGGTACCTGTTGGCCCTACCTGGAAAAAAAATGTGACAGATGCAATGCCTGTAATTTCAGGCAAGCTTAAAAGTTCTGCGCTGGCCCCAATCTGGACTGTGATTGCCTCAAGAGGAAGAACAGCCCGCAGTTATAATGGCCCCCAAATCCAATCCTATGGCAAAAAGTGCAATCACAGTGAAGGTTCACGCGCTTGAGCATTGGTTACACACCTACCGGATTAGTCTGTAGCCAGATTATTATGGGAAGGTTTTACCAACGGCTTTCTCATCCCAGTTTCTTCCGAAATTAAAGGGTCTAAATTGCACAGGAATTTGCATTCCACTTATCAATACCCTGAGGTAGTTAAAAAAATAATAATAAAGAATTAGCTTTTGGGCACATGGTGGGCCCCTTCCTCTACCCTCCTCTTCCAAATCTGATGGTGTCTCCTCTTGGGGTGGTTCCAAAAAAAGAGGAGGGAAATTTTTGCCTTATTCGGCACCTTTCATACCCTAAGGGTAGCTCAGTTAATGATGCTATCGAACCTCAGCTCATCGCGCTACCAATCCTTTGATAGCGCATTGGACTTGGTTAGACGGGCAGGGAGGGGTGCTTTATTGGTGAAATTGGACATAGAAGCTGCATTTCATTTGTTTCCCCTTCACTCATCTGTCTTTTCCCTTATGGGTTATAAGTTCCAGGGTATGTACCATGTGGATCGCTGCCTGCCTATGGGAAGTGCTCTCTCTAGCACACTATTTGAGAGATTTAACACCTTTCTGCATAGGACAGTGGCCAGCAGTGCTGACAGCGATTCCATTGCCCATTACTGGGAGGACTTTCTCCTGATTGGGAGACGAGGCTCGGATGAGTGCTTGTCCATGATGAACGAAATGCGGAGAATTATGTCTAATTTTGGAGTGAGAATAAGATGCAGGGCCCTTCCATGTGCTTAACTTTTCTAGGTAAAGAAATTGACACTGTGGATATGCTTTGTAGACTTCCTTCAGAGAAGATACAAGCCATGCTCGAGTTGGTTCGAACGGCCACTTTTAAGCAAAGCCATTTCATTGCAACAATTACAATTGCTCCTGGGTCTCCTCAATTTTCCATGTAGGGTCATACCTATGGGTTGGGTATTTAATTGTAGGCTGGAAAGGCAGCTTAGTAGTAGAGCTAAGCCCACAGACAGAATTGTACTTTCAGAGGACATGGTAGCTGATCTGTTAGTTTGGGAATCCTTTCTCCAGAAGTTCAACAGAGTGCGCTTGTGGTGCACAGGTCCAGTATCAAGTCAACATCTGCATCTATTCACTGAAGCAGCAGGATCACATGGTTATGGGGCTTACTTTCAGGGGGAATGGAGCACAGGACAGTGGCTGAGTCAGTGGCTAATTCTGGGCTTGACCTGCAATTCAACCCTCCTGGAACTTTTTCCCATAGTCCTGTCTGTTGAGCTCTGGGGCAAGAAATTTTCTGATAAAACTGTTGTGTTCTGGACGGATGATCTCAGTGTGGTATATGCTATCAACAACCTGACCGCAACTTCGGCGGTGGTTGTTGGGTTGCTGCGTCACCTGGTGTTCTGCTGTCTGGAGCTCAATATTCAATTTCAAGCTAGGCACATCCCGGGGGTCAGCAATGTGGTGGCTGACGCATTATCCAGGTTTGAGTGGGAAACTTTTAGACGCCTAGTGCCCAATGCAGCAAAAGTAGGTTTACATTGTCCTGATTTCCTTTGGCATCTTATCAGTCCTGGATAAGTTTACTTCCCTTAGTGCATTCCTCCTTAGCCCTGTCCACTTGACACTCCTATGTGAGACTCTTGAATGAATGGGACCAGTTTTGCAATGCCATGGGTGTTGAAGCTACTAAGGGATCTCAGGTGACTTTATGTGACTGACTGGTGAGTTTGCATGACGCAGGCGCTCGTCAGTGTGCTATACAGTCCTGCCTAGCTACATTATCCTTCTTCTATTGATCTTTGGCCTTAACTGACCCAGCAAATTCTTTCTTTATCCGCAAAGCCGTAAAAGGATGGGGGAGATCTCAGCCCCAACAAAAAGATGTGCGTGAGCCTATTACACAAGACTGGCTTGAGAGGTTGGTCTCCATTTTGGAGCACATCTTCACCTCCCCTTTTGAATTATTATTATTCAGGACCACCTTTTTTTTAGCCTTTTCTGCAGCCCTTAGAGTGAGTGAGTTGGTAGCCCCTACCAAGCTTAAAGTAGGTGTAGGAGTCCAATTAGACCATGTTAATGCTTCACAAGACTCCCTTCTTTTGTTCATTCCCCATTCCAAAACTGACCAAATAGGGAAGGGCACATGGCTAACCAAGCCTCTGCTGTCCTGTGCACTTAGTTAATGCATATTTAGCCTTAAGGCCCAAAATCCAAGGTCAGTTTTTAATACATGCTGATGGGAGGTTCCTCTCTAAGTTACAATTCAGACGTGTTTTGACTCGAGCTGCAGCTGAGGCAGGTTGGACGTAAGTAAAATTGCACCTCATTCATTCCGCATTAGAGCAGCTTGTTTAAGGCTATTGAGCCTTAGGGGCGGTGGCGCTCTAATCATTTCAAAGGGTATGTTTGTCCATTTGTTTAATGTGCCCATTAGTTTTTTTTCCTGTGTCCTAATCTTCTTTGTTTTCACAGGAGTTACCCCCGGAGCAAAAAGAATTTGGATCGTGGGCCATACCTAAATCCACTAGGCATCCATCCCGTGCATCTCGCTTCCTGTTGAACAGAATTTGGGTTTCCCCTCACATAAAGCATCAGTCAGATGGCTAGGGAGTAGGGGGATGTGTTGGCCACAGTTAGCCGAAGTCATCTCTGGGGGCCTGTTAAGATTAAGTAAATCTACTATTCTTATTCTCCAACTGGGGGGTAATGATTAGGTGCGGTCCCTGTCCTTCATCTAATAGAGATCATGCAGGCAGACATTAGTTGGATCAAGGCCCATATACCTGGGATCACAAAAGGATGGTCCAACATCATCCCCCGCTTGCATTGGAGGCACATGTCTTCACACAGTGCAGCATATAGAGTAAGGAAGAAAAAGAACTACTCCATAGCTAGGACCATCGCAGAGTCTGGTGGTTTCATGGTATGGCACAAATCCGTCACAGCCGACAGAACTGAATTTTATAGGAGGGATAGGGTTAATTTAGCGGGTGTAGGTTTAGATATTTTTATCCGGAATCTGCAAAAAGCTATTAGGCTATTTCTGTAAGTAAGGCTGTGGTTGGTGGAGGCAAGACTATCATTAAAATGCTACCTTACAGCGGGATGTCACGGCCCTGTTGCGCTGGAAAGAGCGACCAGGGGAAATGATGGCCAAACTGTCGGGGAGGGGCGGTAGGCCTCAGGTGCACATGAGGTAACCCCTCTCTCTCCCCATGTGGGGTGGTCCCGTGATCTCAGCAACCCCTCAGTAACATCTCATGTGAGCAGAGTCCACTCTGTTGCTGATTCCATTTTGGGCCTGTTGTACTGGGTTAGTTGATCTCAGTTGGCACCATCATAGTTTAATATCTGTTATTTTTTTCATATTTATTAAAAGTAATTATAGTGTTAGATTCCTCTTTTGCTGGAAACGGTCCAATAAGCCTTTAATCCCTTAGTGATCTCATTATAAAACAAAAGGCAAGGCTGTTTATATAAGTTTACAAAGACTGCAATAGTTCATCTTCCTCTTAACAAGCACATAAATAAAGTGAATTGCAGAAGATTAACATACAGCCTGTTGCAGGAAAAGTAAGTGTTAGTGATCACACACCTACAAAACAATGCTATATACAAACAGGTATCTGCAGAGCAATGCTTCTCTCCCAGAAGCACCAAAAACCTACATAATATTATACCTCTCACATGTACATATATAAAACAAATCTGAAGATCAGTGCTTATCTTTTATTAATACATTAACCTTGTAGATCAATACAGTTCTTATATATGAATTGGAGATTAAAAAGTACATGAATGAAATATATAATTATTTATTCAAAGCAAAGATTAGCCTGAGAATATTATATAAATATATTTTTAAAAATTCTATTAGATGTTTAAATATTGAAAACATATGTGTAAACTAGGGTTGCTAATAAGGGAAACTAAGTACTATCATATTTAACAAGTCACAGTACTATCATATGTAACATATCACAGTACTATCATATGTAACACGTCACAGTACTATCATATGTAACATATCACAGTACCATCATATGTAACACATCTAATAAGGGAAACTAAGTACTATCATATTTAACAAGTCACAGTACTATCATATGTAACATATCACAGTACTATCATATGTAACACGTCACAGTACTATCATATGTAACATATCACAGTACCATCAAATGCAACACATCACAGTACCATCATATGTATCACATCACAGTACCATCATATGTAACATATCACAATACTATCATATGTAACACATCACAGTACCATCATATGTAACATACCACAGTACTATCATATGTAAAATATCACAGTACCATCATATGTAACATACCACAGTACTATCATATGTAACATATCACAGTACCATCATATGTAACACATCACAGTACTATCATATGTAACACATCACAGTAACATCGTATGTAACACATCACAGTACCATCATATGTAACATATCACAGTACTATCATATGTAACACATCACAGTACCATTATATGTAACACATCACAGTACCATTATATGTAACACATCACTGTACCATCATATGTAACACATCACAGTACCATCATATGTAACACATCACAGTACTATCATATGTAACACATCACAGTACCATCATGTCCCAAAATGTAAAAAGTACCTTGAATCTTTTTCATATTGGTTCTGAACTCTGTAATATAGTGATACTTTATTATAAATACCCACAGGGCACTTTATAGAATTGTATTTCTATACACATAAATCTGCATAATATTTCACTAAAACTTAACCTAAAATAAATGCACATAAAACATAAAGCATGCATATTTCTATACATAACCTTATCCTACACTGATGGAATGGTAAAATCATTTATTCAATTGAATCTTATACAAATCAGGGAGAACACTCAAAGGGAAGCTTCAAAGTCTTTCTAAATAGTTCATTGGAAAGATTCAAGCAGTGTGTTGAGACAGAGGGGCCGATTTATTAAAGTGCGAGCGGACATGATACTATGTAGCGTATGATGTCCGCCTCACATCCATAACTGCTGTTTCCGGGCAGCCTGAAGGCTCCATTCGGAGCTTGATAATTCGGCCCCAGATACTGTTGTCAACGCAGAGGAGGACGGTGAGTGTGCACTGGCTGGCCTGGCACTAGCAGTCACAGCTGCATAATTAATTTAATGAAACAGTTAGTCACTGTCACTCAGTCCAGTTACAGTACAGACAGTCAGTTAGTTATGATTCATTTTATTTAAATTAAATATATATAATATTTACCTTTTTAATTAAAATAGAATCATTAGAACTGGCTCACTGACTGTCTTATCTACATAAAGAGGTTGGCATGGCAGACTTTGCCTTGGGGCTGGGGCACATGCCATGATGCCAGTGAGGTGTACTTATTTTTATCTGCAGGGGTTAAATTAAATTAAGGTTTGGGCAATGCTACAGACTCAGTCAGAGTACAGTTAGTCATCATTTTATTTAAATATATATAATATTTACCTTTTTAATTAAAATAGAATAGTTAGAACTGACTCACTGACTGACTGTCTGTTATATACATAGAGGCTGGCATGGCAAACTTTGCCTTGGGGCTGGCTGGGGCCCATGCCATGATGCCAGTGAGGTGTACTTTATTTTTAGCTGCAGGGGTTAAAGTAAATTAAAGTTTGGGCAATGCTGGTGGTGGGCAGGGTCGGCTCCAAGGGGAGGCATTGGAGGGCAATGCCCACCCAAATAGAATGCTGTGCCCCCTTAAAAAAATATTCATATGATCATACACTTTTAAAATAATAAATAAAATAATTAATTGTTATGTAGTGCTGCATGCTGGGGGCGGAGTTAGCTGCCGAACTGTGAGGTCGCATCACGCATCTGCAAGGAGCTCCGTGTCTTAACCTCTTATTTTTAATTGGAAGTTAATTAGAGACTGTTTGGACTTGTCTTTAACCCTATTCATTTTACCTAACTATCGTGAGTTACTCATTTTCTTAAACAATAGACCATGATAAGAATATGATTGTATCATATAAATATAAGTCTATAAATGGCTACCGGCTTCTATCGACGCCTCAAAAATGCACTGTTATCTTAGTTAATTGCATTAGGGGGTTTGGGGTGCATGGCTGTTTAGTGGACATGATTGAGATTTTAGAATGAGTTTAAGGGTTTTGGATCATGGTGATTAAGGGGTGAATTATTTTTAAGGAGCTATTGCACTGGGCGTCTCAAATTTAATGGCTCTGTTTTAGTGCACTGCATAGGATTCTTTTACCTAGTGATTTAGCACATATTCTCCAAATGTTAATAGTGGGGGATAAGCCAGCCAGAAGCTACACTTTCCTGCAGAATATGTAGGTCTGCTCTTATTTTGACTCTCATACATGGTTTGTAAATGCGTGCCCCCTCGTGAAAAAAAATGCCCCCCCATTTCATTCGTTCTGGAGCCGACCCTGGTGGTGGGGGATTTTAGGGAGGAGGGGGTGTCAAAATGCACCTTCGCTTGTGTAGACAAAAATTCTTGCACCGGCCTTGCAGTGAGTGACACTGATTTTACATCACCTTATTTTAACTAGTCACATCGCTATATCGCTATTAGTCCTAAATTGCCGCTGTCCCAACTTTTTTGGAGTGTGCTTAGGATTGCCACCTGTCCCGGTATCACCGGGACAGTCCCAGTCTGAGACTGTATATCCCGTGTCCCGGAACTACCATCAAATGGATAGTAAGATGTCGGAAGCGCCAAAGGCAGGTGCAATGAAACTGATTACTATCTATATTATTAGTTTAATAAAGGTTAATTAATAAAACAAAGAATAAAAATAGATTAAAATAATAGATTAAAATTATCCAGTGCACAATGAATATAAACTAAAAACAATATATGCAACTGCACAAATATACAAATATACAAATATCCACCTAGCTAACAGTAAATTACACCTCTAGGTTAGTGGAGGTCTAGACCAGTGATTTTTAACCTTTTTTTTGCCGTGGCACACTTTTTTACATTAAAAAATCCTGTGGCACACCACCATCCCAAAATTTTAAAAAAAATCACACATTGTAGCCTAATACAGCATATATATATACACATACACACAAACACACACATACTGTATGTATTGTGCTGTTATGCCATGCCTCCTACAAACTACCCCTGCACTGGGAGTAAAAAACAAGCAAAGTTTAAAAAATATATCACACTGTTGTCAGTCTGCCGTGGCACACCTGAGGATCTCTCACGGCACACTAGTGTGCCACGGCACACTGGTTGAAAAACACTGGTCTAGACCACACGTGTTACTGTGTGACAAAGTGATAAATGTGTTTAAAAAATAAAAATAAAGAATAGTGTGTCAAAAATTGTAAAAAATCACAGTGGTATCAAACCAAAAAATAGTGACATAAACAGTGTCAAAAATAGTCACAAAATAGTCTCAAAAAATGGTGTCAAAAAACTAATATCCAAGGAAATAAAAATAAGTGTCACAGTCCTGCTAAACGTTATAATCCAAGTGTAAAACACAAAAAGAACACAAACTTGTTTCCTGGTGGTGAGAAGTGTCGTGGTGTAGTATATTTATTTCCTGGTGGCGAGAAGTGTCGTAGTGATCCTGATGGTGAAAATCTTGAGATGGTTGTCCTCTTGGTCTTAGTCCTCCATCATAAATAATAACCTGTAAAAATAAAATTAAAATGTACAAGATTGTCCAAACCACTGTTAGAAAATTGGAAAAAAGCTTACCAGCTGCTTGTCAACGCGTTTCGGCCCAGCTATGTGGGCCTTTATCAAGACTGGTATTGGTTGTAAGCTGGCAGCTTTATATACCCTATTTGTAATTGGAATCCATTAGGGCTGATGCAAAAACCGGAAGTGCTGTAAAGTCCTTTTCCACAACTTATTTCTTTACCTTCCCAATTGTGAATACATATATTAATCATTTGTATATGTTACAAATATGAATATTAACTTAAACTGACATATGATCTTCTAATATGGCAATAAAACGATTAAGACTGTTGAAAACCGGAAGTGGGGAAAACCGGAAGTTCGGCAACATTCTTTTTGGCTGCATATTCATTTCTATTTCTGAATGTGAACACATACGAAATGTAAATCATATATGTATGTAGCAAAGAGATCAAACTACAAAAGGATTAAATACATAAGGATATTTGAGTTATTTCAGAAAGGTATATAACATTTCTCTTTTAAATTGTTGTTACTTGAATAGTTTGTACTTTCAGATAATATATTTTGAATTTCTATTAACTTTATATTTTGTTTTTTTATAGGTGGTAGACCTGAACTGTGAATTAGTTTCACTACAGAAATTGAATAGTTAAAGGTTTGAGTTAATTTACATTCTTTTGTATTCTGGTTTTTAGTATTGCAATTAGATAACAATTAGATTGTTTGCATAGGTGAGCAATTAGGAGGGACCCCACCCTATCTTTCTGAGGGTATTTAAAGAGATCTGTTTAGCTCTGCTAAACATTTAGCTCTGCTTCTTAGCAAAGAGATCAAACTACAAAAGGATTAAATACATAAGGATATTTGAGTTATTTCAGGAGTTATTCAGGGTTATTCAGGCTTATTCAGTAGAAAATAATACTTATATTTTTCTTATTGTTAAAGTGTTGCATAGTTTAAAATGTCTCAGATACAGTGCAATGGGTGTTTTGCACTTTTTAATCGTTCTACTTTTTGGAGATTTAGGGGCTGTCCTGTTTGTAAGCAGTTTTCCCTGTTAAGGGAGGAAATAGCTAAACTTCAAGCTAAGGTAAGTAACATACCTGTTACCTCTACAAAGCTGCCTCAGAAAGAAGCCCCTCTACCCCAGAGATCAGCAAGGAGAGGCAGATGGATCACTGTAGGCTCTGGAAGAATTAGAACAGTAGACCAGAAGCATTGCCCACAACCTCTGCCATTGCAAAACTCCTATGCTGCTCTTGCCGAATACACTTGTGATGAGGAGATTGCTGTTTCTGAGCCCTCTGAAGCTGTAACAGGTAATTTAAATCTATTGGCACCTGATTCTCCAGGTAACATAACACAGGAAAGAACTGCAGATGTGTTTTTGAGAAAAAGACTGTTAGTGGGTGACTCTATTTTGAGGAATGTGTATTTAGGTGAAAGTAAAGGAGAAACAAGGGAGGTTAGATGTCTTCCAGGAGCTACTGCTCACAGGGATAGGAATCGTATTTTGAGAATTGTTAAGGCAGCAGGAAAGGGAAGTGAGTTGGATGTGATTGTTCATTTAGGAACAAATGATCTGGCTAGTAATCATGTTGCTGCTGTTCAGAAAGAGTTTTGTGACCTAGGTAATCATTTAGAGACTGTGGCATCAACTCTATCATTTTCTGCTATTTTACCTGTGTATGACCAGTAAGCAGGAAAGATGGAGCGGATAACAACATTTAATTCTTGGTTAGATAAGTGGTGCAGGGAACGAGGATTTGGTTTTATTGGCCATTATAGCTCTGTTTGGAAAGATACTAGGTTATTTAGGAGAGATGGCTTGCATTTGGATGCTAAAGGAACAGAGTATCTGGGAGAGGAGTTCAAATACTTTATTAGAAATCATTTAAACTAATAAAGGGGGGTAGCATTAATATATCCACCTGCCCCCCACAGCATGCCAAAACTGTTAGTCCAAGTAACAATTCTAGAAATTCTAGTAGAAAAATTCTTCGTGCCATGAGCACAAATGCTCGCAGCTTAGGAAATAAATTACCTGAACTCATTTCAATAATGACTAGGGACAACTTGGATTTAGTAGCTATAACAGAAACATGGTACAATGATTTGCATGACTGGGACATAGTCATACCTGGATACAGGTTATTTAAAAAGAACAGAGTAGGAAAGAAAGGTGGAGGAGTTGCTTTGTATGTAAATGAAAATATAAAGGTTACTGAAATTGTAGGAACAAATGATGAGGTGGAAAGTATTTGGGTGACTTTGGAAATTGGAGATAAAAATGTTTTTAGAATAGGGGTTGTATATAGGCCTCCATTGCAGGATGAAAAACTGGACAATCTGTTATTAGATGAAATAACCAAAATGACCATGAAGGGTAAGGTTATAGTACTGGGGGACTTTAATTTGCCAGATATAGACTGGAAGATTCCTTCTGCTAGATCGGCTAGAAGCAGGTATATTCTTGAATCTCTGCTAGGGGAATCACTTGAACAATTAGTCAAGGAACCAACTCGTAAGGAAGCTATATTAGATCTAATACTTACAAACAGTGATACAGTTTCAGATGTGTCTGTAGGTGAGAACTTAGGATCCAGTGATCATCAATCTGTTTGGTTTAGTATTCATGTTCAGGAACTGTACACCCAGACTAAAACAAAAGTTTTAGACTTTAGGACGGCAGATTTTTCATTAATGGGAGAATACCTAAAAAACTATTTAAAGGGGAAAAATCTTATTACAGGGGTTCAAGAACAGTGGGAATTTGTGAAAGGTGCCATTTTAGATGCAACCGCACACTGTATTAGACATGTCTGTAAAAGTAAAAGAAAGCGGAAACCAATTTGGTTTTCCAAAGAAGTAGCACATGCTGTAAAGACAAAAAAGATAGCTTATAAAAATTACAGACACACACAAGCAGATGATGATATGAAAATATGGAGACTCCAACAAAAAAAGACTAAGCAGTTAATTAGGAAGGTTAAAGCTGATGCAGAAGAGAAGATAGCACAGTCAGTAAAACATGGGGACAAAACATTCTTTAGATATATCAGTGAAAGAAGAAAAAATAAGGTAGGAATAGTAAAATTGAAATCAGTTGATGGTAGAATAATAGAAGGAGATAAGCAGATTGCAGACTGTCTCAATGATTACTTCTGTTCTGTTTTCACTAAAGATTGTGAAGATACAATGTCTACATTAAGGGATGCTATGCAAAATAGAAACAAGCTTAACAGTAATCTTTTTACAGAGGATGAGGTTTTGTTAGCATTATCAAAAATAAATGTTACAAAGGCAGTGGGTCCTGATAATATTCATCCAAGGGTTTTAAAAGAACTTCGTTCAGTGCTAACTGTCCCATTAACTGATCTGTTTAATCAGTCACTATTAACAGGAGCTGTCCCAGATGATTGGAGAATAGCAAATGTAATACCTCTTCATAAAAAGGGCAGTAGAGAAGAATCTGGCAACTACAGGCCAGTTAGTTTAACTTCAGTAGTAGGGAAATTAATGGAAAGCCTCTTAAAGGAAAGAATTATGACTTACATAAAGACAAACAATTTAGAGGACCAAAATCAGCATGGTTTTACTTCAGGGAGATCATGTCAGACTAATCTAATTGACTTCTTTGATTATGTAACAAAAGTATTAGACAAGGGAGGAGCAGTTGATGTAGCATATCTAGATTTCAGCAAAGCATTTGACACCGTCCCACACAATAAACTTATTCACAAACTATATCTCCTTGGTCTAGATTCAAAAATTGTGAACTGGGTGGAATGCTGGCTTAAGGACAGAAAACAAAGTGTCTTAGTAAATGGAGTTCATTCAGCAGAGGGGGCTGTTACTAGTGGTGTTCCTCAGGGGTCAGTTCTGGGGCCTGTTTTGTTTAACATATTTATCTGCGATATCAGCAAAGGGCTACAGGGGAAAGTATGTCTCTTTGCAGATGATACAAAAATTTGCAACAGAGTGGATGTTCCAGGGGGGGTAGACAAAATGAGAAGTGATATACAACAATTGGAGGATTGGACAAACGACTGGGATCTAAAGTTTAACACAGCAAAGTGTAAAATAATGCATTTAGGGAAGAAAAATCCAAATGTTAATTACAGACTCAATGACACTTTACTGACTGTTACAGACGAGGAACAGGACTTGGGAATTATTATTTCAGATGATTTAAAACTTAGTAAACAATGTAGTAAGGCAGCGAGTAAGGCTAGCAGAATGCTTGGATGTATTGGTAGAGGTATTTGCAGCAGAAATAGTAAGGTTCTTATGCCACTTTATAGATCATTAGTTAGGCCTCATCTTGAGTATTGTGTGCAGTTCTGGAGGCCATATCTTCAGAAGGATATTAACAAACTTGAATCTGTGCAAAGGAGGGCTACCAAAATGGTACATGGTCTAAAAAATAAAACTTACCAGGATAGGCTCAATGACCTAAATATGTATAGCTTAGAGGAGAGAAGGGAAAGAGGTGATATGATAGCAACTTTCAAGTACATTAAAGGGTTTAGTAAAACTGAGGCTGTGGGTATTTTACATAAAATGGAAAATTCAAGAACAAGGGGTCATGAGCTCAAGCTAAAGGGTAGTAGATTCAGGAGTAATTTGAGGAAGCACTTCTTTACAGAAAGAGTGATTGATTTATGGAATAAACTTCCTCAAGAGGTAGTAGCAACAAACACTGTGGGGGACTTTAAAAATGCATGGGACAAGCATAGGGCTATCCTACGAACTAGATAAGTTTATACTGTTAGGTAAGGTGGGGCAGACTTGCTGGGCCTATGGCTCTTATCTGCCGTCAATATCTATGTTTCTATGTTTCTATGTGTAGTTGAATAAAAACATGAGTCATAACTTACTTATACTTTACTGATGTGTATAATGAATTTCGAGGTTAATGATTGGATACATACTTTCTAGGATCTCTGATCTGATTGGTCTGTCTGTCTTTGTTTATCTGTCAGATAATAGCTGATTTAAGGGACTCGCAGAGGGTGCGTGCGTCGTTAATACAGACAAACTAATTCTTGTACATGTATATATATGTGACAAACACTTGGTTAAACATTGGTCAACGATGTCTAAAATCTAAGTAATCATCATTAAGAAAAGTGGATGGTATTTTATTCATTTTTGGACCGTTTCCGGTTCAGTATATATTTATATTTTGCGTATCTTTTATTCCAATAGTGGCAGGTGTTATCCTGTTTTAACCGGCTTGTAATTTTATTCAGATTTCAGATATTTCTCCACTACGAGCAACTTGGCTTCTGATTGGTTTATTTTCATAAACACAACCTGATTGGCCCTCGTGCTCTGTTTACATAAAACAGCTGATCGTCAAAATTACGGCACTTAGCTTGCTGTGTTCAGTTAGCTTGCGGCACTTAGCTTGCAGTGTTCAGTATTAAAGAAGCCAGACAGTAATATGTTGCCACCACAGTTTTTACACCGCTTCCTTTCATGTTGGCACGTTATTGTTAGAAATATTAGATATGAGTGAAGCTAGTAGTTGAGTTCTAAATGTTTATGTCAGCCTTTGATAGTCAATCCTAATATCTATAGCAGGGGGTATGTAAAAGAAGGTCTTATGCAAATATTCACTATATATAAAAACGTGTATTAAGCTCTGCCTATGTATATAGGGCTGAAAGTATCTTCATAAAGCCTTGTGTACCAGCTGATCATGGAGAAATCCTGTATGTCAGTACGGGACTTAGCCTGCAATAGTGGATATTAGATAAGCGGTAATCACGGCTTCTAAACCTACTCTTGACATGTTGGCACGTCCTAAGCACTGTTAGACATGAGTGGAGCTACTAATTGAATTCAAAGTGTTCCTATTATCCGTTGAGCTTTGATGATAAATACTATAAGTCTATAACAAGGGTTGTATACTTTGATAGTAAATACTATAAGTCTATGAAGAGGGGTATATAAAGGGGGATGTAATGCAATGTTCAACATATATAGACCATGTATTAAAATCTATTGAAATCTACCTATGTAAATAGGGCTAGCGAGTGTACTCATGAATCGCCTATATCATTATGAGTTATCACATATCTAAAAAATATCTATAAAATATCTATAAAATATCCCCCTATAAACAATTAGCAACAATCAAGCTAAAGGTGAGGGTATTATTATATTGATCTGGTCTCAGGGGGAAAATTGGCATATTTTCATGCCATTCTATATGTCTATTTAACTGGTCAACGGTGGAAAATCGGTTGACCCTTTGCTTGCATGGTAATTCAAATAGCAATAGATGGGTGTAAAAATGCAGACTTCTATCAATAGATTTCTTGAGTAATCCATGTGCATTCTTGTGTATTAGAAGGATTGGAATTAAAAGGAGTAAATACTAATACTAAAATAGGAGGATATTGTAATAGATGGATTCAAATTGAAGCTAGAGTGGAGTACCTGGGTGAATTATATCTGTGGAGGGATTTGATTTAAATTAAAAAGCAAACTTTCTCTTTAGAATACATTATATCATCAAAACTACCATCTTTAGAATACATTATATCATCAAACTACCATCAAATGCCCCGGGCTAAGAGCTCCCCTGGTGCAGCAGTGAGCACAGATTAAAAAAAAAATAGCTGGCCAGGGGAGCTCTTAGCCCGGGAGGAGAGATGGAGCCTGGAGTATGTGGGAGGGGGGAAGAGGAAGGTCAAGGGACTCGAGGCACCACAGGGATGTGAATTTCCCATCATACCACTATGTCTGCTAGAGATTGCTCCATCAGACTTATGGTACGGAAGCCGGTAGTGACTGGGCGGGGATTCCAGACTAGAGGCCATGGCTGGGAGGGGGAATAGGTGGAGGGGATTGATTTGTCACGTCCTGCGCTGCGCAGCTGTGATGCACAGATTTATTAGCGCCATCTAAGGAGACAAACAGCAGAGGTGCGTGAAGCCGGTCCCGTTAGGTAACAGCACAGCAGAGAGGTACAATTTACAAACCCATTACCTGGAGACTAGCTTCTTATGTAATTTTCCACAAGGTCACATTGTGCTCTAAGTCAGGGTGTACTCATGTAATGTACTGGCTGTGGCTTATATATATATATATATATATATATATATATATATATATATATATATATATATATATATATATATATATATATATATATATATATATATATATATATATATATACACATATACATATATATACACACATATACACATATACACACATACATATATATATATATATATATATATATATACATATATATATATATATATATGGCAAAAAGAGAGGGACGTCAGCACCCACATATTCATCAAAGATATCCTTTATTTCATGGTAACACTGAAGACAGAACAGCAACGTTTCAGATCCATCTGATCCTTAGGCATGACTAAGGATCAGATGGATCCGAAACGTTGCTGTTCTGTCTTCAATGTTACCATGAAATAAAGGATATCTTTGATGAATATGTGGGTGCTGACGTCCCTCTCTTTTTGCCTTACATTTGAGGTGTGCAGGACCCTCTGACGTTCGTGCACCCCACAAAGCAAAGAAAAGAAAAAGAAAAGTTAACTGACTTTCCATCTATTTGGCAATAGTGCTGGGACCCTCTACTCTTTTGTTGATTATATATATATACATAATATATATAATATAATATATATCCTATATAATAAAAGGCCAGATATGTTTGTCAGATGCAGTCATGTGCAGTAGAGACTGCACGAGGACAAACATACCTGGCCTTTAGCAGGGGAAGCAGCTGTTGCAGGAGGTGTGGTCGTAGGCGTGGCCGGACAGAGTGGGCACTGTGGGGGCATGGCCGGACGGGAGTGGGCGTGGTCTATTGGGGTGGGTGTGGCCTGAGAGCACAAAAGAGGAGGGAGAGATAGAGAGAGCAAAATAGAGGGGGAAGAGAGAGCAAAAGAGAGGGAGGAAGAGAGAGCAAAAGAGAAGGGGAGAGAGAGCTAAAGAGAGGGGAGAGAAAGCAAAAGAGAGGGGCGAGAGAGCAAAGGAGAGAGAGCAAAAGAGAGGGGGGATAGAGAGCAAAAGAGTGAGGAGAGATAGAGCAAAAGATAGGGGGGAGAGAGAACAAAAGAGAAGGGAGAGAAAGCAAAATAGGGGGAGAGAAAACAAAAAAGGGGGGAGAGAAAGCAAAAGAGGGGGGAGAGAGAGCAAAAATGAAGGGAGAGAGAGCAAAAGAGAAGGGAGAGAGAACAAAATAGAGGGGGAGAGAGAAAGCAAAAGAGAGGGGAGATAGAGCAAAAGAGGGGGGAGAGAGAGAGCAAAAGAGAGGGGAGAGAGAGCAAAAGAGAGGGGAGAGAGAGCAAAAGAGAGGGGAGAGAGAGCAAAAGAGAGGGAGAGAGAGCAAAAGAGGGGGGAGAGACAGCAAAAGAGGGGGAGAGCAAAAGAGAGGGGGAGAGATAAAGAGAACAAAAGAGATGGGGAGAGAGAAAGAGAGCAAAAGAGAGGGGGGAGAGAAAGAGAGCAAAAGAGAGGGGGGAGAGAAAGAGAACTAAAGAGAGGGGGAGAGAGAAAGAGAGCAAAAGAGAGGGGAGAGAGAGCAAAAGAAAGGGGGGAGAGATAGCAAAAGAGAGGGGGAGAAAGAGCAAAGGAGAGCAAGAGAGCGCAAAATAGAGGGGAGAGAGAGAGCACAAAATAGAGGGGAGAGAGAGCACAAAAGAGAGGGGGAGAGAGAGAGTGCAAAAGAGAGGGGAGAGAGAGTGCAAAAGAGAGGGGGAGAGAGAGCGCAAAAGAGAGGGGGAGAGAGAGCGCAAAAGAGAGGGGGGAGAGAGCGCATAAGAGAGGGGAAGAGAGAGCAAACGAGAGGGGGAGAGAGCAAAAGAGAGGGGGAAGAGAGAGAGCAAAAGAGAGGGGAATAGAGAGCAAAAGAGAGGGGGAGAGAAAGAGAACTAAAGAGAGGGGGAGAGAGAAAGAGAGCAAAAGAGAGGGGAGAGAGAGCAAAAGAAAGGGGGGAGAGATAGCAAAAGAGAGGGGGAGAAAGAGCAAAGGAGAGCAAGAGAGCGCAAAATAGAGGGGAGAGAGAGAGCACAAAATAGAGGGGAGAGAGAGCACAAAAGAGAGGGGGAGAGAGAGAGTGCAAAAGAGAGGGGAGAGAGAGTGCAAAAGAGAGGGGGAGAGAGAGCGCAAAAGAGAGGGGGAGAGAGAGCGCAAAAGAGAGGGGGGAGAGAGCGCATAAGAGAGGGGAAGAGAGAGCAAACGAGAGGGGGAGAGAGCAAAAGAGAGGGGGAAGAGAGAGAGCAAAAGAGAGGGGAATAGAGAGCAAAAGAGAGGGGGAGAGAGCAAAAGAGAGGGGTAAGAGAGAGAGCAAAAGAGAGGGGTAAGAGAGAGAGCAAAAGAGAGGGGAGAGAGAGCAAGAGAGGGGAGAGAGAGAACGCATAAGAGGGGGAGAGAGAGTGCATAAGAGAGGGGGGAGAGAGAGAGCAAAAGAGAGGGGAAGAGAGAGCAAAAGAGAGGGGGGAAGAGAGAGAGCAAAAGAGAGGGGAGATAGCAAAAGAGAGGGGAAAGAGAGCAAGAGAGGGGAGAGAGAGCAAAAGAGGGGGAGAGAGAGAAAAAGAGGGGGAGAGAGAGAAAAAGAGGGGGAGAGAGAGAAAAAGAGGGGGGAGAGAGAGAAAGGAGGGGGGAGAGAAAGAGAGCAAAAGAAAGGGGGAGGGAGAAAGAGAGCAAAAGAGTGCTAAAGAGAGGGGGAGAGAGAGAGTGCAAAAGAGAGGGGAGAGAGAGCGCAAAAGAGAGGGGGAGAGAAAGCACAAAAGAGAGGGGGAGAGAGAGCGCATAAGAGAGGGGGAGAGAGAGCGCATAAGAGAGGGGGGAGAGAGAGAGGGGAAGAGAGAGCAAAAGAGAGGGGGAGAGAGCAAAAGAGAGGGGGAAGAGAGAGAGCAAAAAAGAGGGGAGAGAGCAAAAGAGAGGGGAGAGAGAGCAAGAGAGGGGAGAGAGAGCGGAGAGAGAGAAAAGGAGGGGGAGAGAAAGAGAGCAAAAGAAAGGGGGAGGGAGAAAGAGAGCAAAAGAGAGGGAAGAGAGAGAGCAAAAGAGAGGGGAGAGAGAGAGAGAGAGAGAGAGAGCAAAAGAGAGGGGGGAGAGAGAGAGCAAAAGAAAGGGGGAGAGAACAAAAGAGAGAGGGGGAGAGAGAACAAAAGAGAGAGGGGGAGAGAGAACAAAAGAGAGAGGGGGAGAGAGAACAAAAGAGAGAGGGGGAGAGCAAAAGAGAGGGGAGAGAGAGCAAAAGAGGGGTAAGAGAGAGAGAGAGAGAAAGAGAGCAAAAGAGAGGGGAGAGAGAGCAAAAGAGGGGGAGAGAAAGAGCGCAAAAGAGAGGGGGAGAGACAGCGCAAAAGAGAGGGGGGAGAAAGAGCAAAGGAGAGCAAGAGAGCGCAAAATAGAGGGGAGAGAGAGAGCACAAAATAGAGGGGAGAGAGAGCACAAAAGAGAGGGGGAGAGAGAGAGTGCAAAAGAGAGGGGAGAGAGAGTGCAAAAGAGAGGGGGAGAGAGAGCGCAAAAGAGAGGGGGGAGAGAGCGCAAAAGAGAGGGGGAGAAAGAGTGCATAAGAGAGGGGGAGAAAGAGTGCATAAGAGAGGGGGAGAAAGAGTGCATAAGAGAGGGGGGAGAGAGAGAAAGAGAGCAAAAGAGAGGGGAAGAGAGAGAGCAAAAGAGAGGGGAGAGAGAGCAAAAGAAGGGGAGAGAGAGAAAAAGAGGGGAGAGAGAGAAAAAGAGGGGGGGAGAGAAAGAGAGCAAAAGAGAGGGGGAGAGAGAAAGAGAGCAAAAGAGAGGGAGAGAGAGAGCGCAAAAGACAGGGGGAGAGAGCAAAAGAGAGGGGGAGAGAGCAAAAGAGAGGGGGAAGAGAGAGAGCAAAAGAGAGGGGAGAGAGCAAAAGAGAGGGGGAGAGAGAGCGCAAAAGAGAGGGGGAGAGAGAGCGCATAATAGAGGTTGAGAGAGCGCATAAGAGAGGGGGGAGAGAGAGCAAAAGAGAGGGGAAGAGAGAGCAAAAGAGAGGGGAGAGAGCAAAAGAGAGGGGGGAAGAGAGAGAGCACAAGAGAGGGGAGAGAGCAAAAGAGAGGGGAGAGAGAGCAAGAGAAGGGAGAGAGAGCAAAAGAGAGGGGGGAGAGATAGCAAAAGAGAGGGGGGAGAGAGCAAAAGAGAGCAAGAGAGCACAAAAGAGAGGGGAGAGAGAGAGCGCAAAAGAGAGGGGGAGAGAGAGCAAAAGAGAGGGGGAGAGAGTGCAAAAGAGAGGGGGGAGAGCGCATAAGAGAGGGGGGAGAGAGAGAGAGCAAAGAGAAGGGGAGAGAGAGCAAAAGAGAGGGGGAAGAGAGAGAGCAAGGGGTGGGATCGCTGTACTGCAAAAAATGGCCAGTGTACACAGGTTTCAGGACTAGTATAATATAATATACATATTATATATAACATATATATATATATATATATACAGTATATAATATATATAATATATATATAATATATATATATATGTATATATATAAATAAATTTGATTTCCTATTGAATTTGAGGCCGTGAGAAGCCATGCCCCCTCCACCCCCATTTAACAAGTGTCCACGAATCTTCTGGGCAAAAGGTGGCAACCCTAAGTGTCTTGCAGTCACCAGATTTGAAATGAGTGTTTATTTTAAAAAGTACATTAAATTTACAAAGTAAAACATCAAAAAAGTGTTATTAATGCGTTTTCAATATGGTACAGGGTGAATTGAGGAGAGCAAGAGAGCGCAAAAGAGAGGGGAGAGAGAGCGCAAAAGAGAGGGGGAGAGAGAGAGTGCAAAAGAGAGGGGAGAGAGAGCGCAAAAGAGAGGGGGAGAGAGAGCGCAAAAGAGAGGGGGAGAGAGAGCACATAAGAGAGGGGGGAGAGAGAGAGCAAAAGAGAGGGGAAGAGAGAGCAAAAGAAAGGGGGAGAGAGCAAAAGAGAGGGGGAAGAGAGAAAGTAAAAGAGAGGGGAGAGAGCAAAAGAGAGGGGAGAGAGAGCAAAAGAGGGGGAGAGAGAGAAAAAGAGGGGGGAGAGAGAGAAAAAGAGGGGGGAGAGAGAGAAAAGGAGGGGGGAGAGAAAGAGAGCAAAAGAAAGGGGGAGGGAGAAAGAGAGCAAAAGAGAGCTAAAGAGAGGGGGAGAGAGAAAGAGAGCAAAAGAGAGGGGGGAGAGAGAGCAAACAAAAGGCGGGAGAGATAGCAAAAGAGAGGGGTGAGAAAGAGCAAAGGAGAGCAAGAGAGCGCAAAAGAGAGGGGAGTGAGGGCAAAAGATGGGGGAGAGAGAGCAAAAGAGAGGGGAGAGAGAGCAAAAGAGAGGGGGAAGAGAGAGCAAAAGAGAGGGGGAAGAGAGAGAGCAAGGGGTGGGAGCGCTGTACTACAAAAAATGGCCTGTGTACACAGGTTTTAGGACTAGTATAATTTAATATACATATTATATATAACATATATATATATATATATATATACAGTATATAATATATATAATATATATATATATATATAAATAAATTTGATTTCCTATTGAATTTGATGCCGTGAGAAGCCACGCCCCCTCCACCCCCATTTAACAAATGTCCAGGAATCTTCTGGGCAAAAGGTGGCAACCCTAAGTGTCTTGCAGTCACCAGATTTGAATTGAAATGAGTGTTTATTTTAACAAAAACATCAAAAAAAGTGTTAATAATGCGTTTTCAATATGGTACAGGGTGAATTGAGGAGAGCAAGAGACCGCAAAAGAGAGGGGAGAGAGAGAGAGAGCGCAAAAGAGAGGGGGAGAGAGTGCAAAAGAGAGGGGAGAGAGCGCAAAAGAGAGGGGGAGAGAGAGTGCAAAAGAGAGGGGGAGAGAGAGCGCATAAGAGAGGGGGAGAGAGAGCGCATAAGAGAGGGGGGAGAGAGCGCATAAGAGAGGGGGAGAGAGAGCGCATAAGAGAGGGGGGAGAGAGAGAGCACATAAGAGAGGGGAAGAGAGAGCAAAAGAGAGGGGGAGAGAGCAAAAGAGAGGGGGAAGAGAGAGAGCAAAAGAGAGGGGAGAGAGCAAAAGAGAGGGGAGAGAGAGCAAGAGATGGGAGAGAGCAAAGAGGGGAGAGAGCAAAAGAGGGGGAGAGAGCAAAAGAGAGGGGGGAAGAGAGAGAGCAAAAGAGAGGGGAGAGAGCAAAAGATAGGGGAGAGAGAGCAAGAGAAGGGAGAGAGAGCAAAAGAGAGGGGGGAGAGATAGCAAAAGAGAGGGGGGAGAGATAGCAAAAGAGAGGGGGGAGAGAGCAAAAGAGAGCAAGAGAGCACAAAAGAGAGGGGAGAGAGAGAGCGCAAAAGAGAGGGGGAGAGAGAGCAAAAGAGAGGGGGAGAGAGAGCAAAAGAGAGGGGGGAGAGCGCATAAGAGAGGGCGGAGAGCGCATAAGAGAGGGGGGAGAGAGAGAGAGCAAAGAGAAGGGGAGAGAGAGCAAAAGAGAGGGGGAAGAGAGAGAGCAAGGGGTGGGATCGCTGTACTGCAAAAAATGGCCAGTGTACACAGGTTTCAGGACAGGGCTTTAGGACTAGTATAATATAATATACATATTATATATAACATATATATATATATACAGTATATAATATATATAATATATATATAATATATATATATATATATGTATATGTATAAATAAATTTGATTTCCTATTGAATTTGAGGCCATGAGAAGCCATGCCCCCTCCACCCCATTTAACAAGTGTCCAGGAATCTTCTGGACAAAAGGTGGCAACCCTAAGTGTCTTGCAGTCACCAGATTTGAAATGAGTGTTTATTTTAAAAAGTACATTAAATTCACAAAGTAAAACATCAAAAAAAGTGTTAATAATGCGTTTTCAATATGGTACAGGGTGAATTGAGGAGAGCAAGAGACCGCAAAAGAGAGGGGAGAGAGAGAGAGCGCAAAAGAGGGGGGAGAGAGAGCAAAAGAGAGGGGAGAGAGAGCAAAAGAGAGGGGGAAGAGAGAGCAAAAGAGAGGGGGAAGAGAGAGAGCAAGGGGTGGGAGCGCTGTACTACAAAAAATGGCCAGTGTACACAGGTTTTAGGACTAGTATAATTTAATATACATATTACATATAACATATATATATATATACAGTATATAATATATATAATATATATAATATATATATAATATATATATATGTATAAATAAATTTGATTTCCTATTGAATTTGATGCCGTGAGAAGCCACGCCCCCTCCACCCCATTTAACAAGTGTCCAGGAATCTTCTGGGCAAAAGGTGGCAACCCTAAGTGTCTTGCAGTCACCAGATTTGAAATGAGTGTTTATTTTAAAAAGTACATTAAATTCACAAAGTAAAACATCAAAAAAAGTGTTAATAATGCGTTTTCAATATGGTACAGGGTGAATTGAGGAGAGCAATAGACCGCAAAAGAGAGGGGAGAGAGAGAGAGCGCAAAAGAGAGGGGAGAGAGTGCAAAAGAGAGGGGAGAGAGCGCAAAAGAGAGGGGGAGAGAGAGTGCAAAAGAGAGGGGGAGAGAGAGCGCATAAGAGAGGGGGGAGAGAGAGAGCACATAAGAGAGGAGAAGAGAGAGCAAAAGAGAGGGGGAGAGAGCAAAAGAGAGGGGGAAGAGAGAGAGCAAAAGAGAGGGGAGAGAGCAAAAGAGAGGGGAGAGAGAGCAAGAGATGGGAGAGAGAGCAAAAGAGGGGGAGAGAGCAAAAGAGAGGGGGGAAGAGAGAGAGCAAAAGAGAGGGGAGAGAGCAAAAGAGAGGGGAGAGAGAGCAAGAGAAGGGAGAGAGAGAAAAAGAGAGGGGGGAGAGATAGCAAAAGAGAGGGGGGAGAGATAGCAAAAGAGAGGGGGGGAGAGAGCAAAAGAGAGCAAGAGAGCACAAAAGAGAGGGGAGAGAGAGAGCGCAAAAGAGAGGGGGAGAGAGAGCAAAAGAGAGGGGGAGAGAGAGCAAAAGAGAGGGGGAGAGAGTGCAAAAGAGAGGGGGGAGAGCGCATAAGAGAGGGGGGAGAGAGAGAGAGCAAAGAGAAGGGGAGAGAGAGCAAAAGAGAGGGGGAAGAGAGAGAGCAAGGGGTGGGATCGCTGTACTGCAAAAAATGGCCAGTGTACACAGGTTTCAGGACTAGTATAATATAATATACATATTATATATAACATATATATATATATATATATATACAGTATATAATATATATAATATATATAATATATATATAATATATATATATATATATGTATATATATAAATAAATTTGATTTCCTATTGAATTTGAGGCCATGAGAAGCCATGCCCCCTCCACCCCCATTTAACAAGTGTCCAGGAATCTTCTGGGCAAAAGGTGGCAACCCTAAGTGTCTTGCAGTCACCAGATTTGAAATGAGTGTTTATTTTAAAAAGTACATTAAATTTACAAAGTAAAACATCAAAAAAGTGTTATTAATGCGTTTTCAATATGGTACAGGGTGAATTGAGAAGAGCAAGAGACCGCAAAAGAGAGGGGAGAGAGAGCGCAAAAGAGAGGGGGAGAGAGAGAGTGCAAAAGAGAGGGGAGAGAGAGCGCAAAAGAGAGGGGGAGAGAGAGCGCAAAAGAGAGGGGGAGAGAGAGCACATAAGAGAGGGGGGAGAGAGAGAGCAAAAGAGAGGGGAAGAGAGAGCAAAAGAGAGGGGGAGAGAGCAAAAGAGAGGGGGAAGAGAGAGAGTAAAAGAGAGGGGAGAGAGCAAAAGAGAGGGGAGAGAGAGCAAAAGAGGGGGAGAGAGAGCAAAAGAGGGGGAGAGAGAGAAAAAGAGGGGGGAGAGAAAGAGAGCAAAAGAAAGGGGGAGGGAGAAAGAGAGCTAAAGAGAGGGGGAGAGAGAAAGAGAGCAAAAGAGAGGGGGGAGAGAGAGCAAACAAAAGGCGGGAGAGATAGCAAAAGAGAGGGGTGAGAAAGAGCAAAGGAGAGCAAGAGAGCGCAAAAGAGAGGGGAGTGAGGGCAAAAGAGGGGGGAGAGAGAGCAAAAGAGAGGGGAGAGAGAGCAAAAGAGAGGGTGAAGAGAGAGCAAAAGAGAGGGGGAAGAGAGAGAGCAAGGGGTGGGAGCGCTGTACTACAAAAAATGGCCCGTGTACACAGGTTTTAGGACTAGTATAATTTAATATACATATTATATATAACATATATATATATATATATATATATATATACATACAGTATATAATATATATAATATATATATATAAATAAATTTGATTTCCTATTGAATTTGATGCCGTGAGAAGCCACGCCCCCTCCACCCCCATTTAACAAGTGTCCAGGAATCTTCTGGGCAAAAGGTGGCAACCCTAAGTGTCTTGCAGTCACCAGATTTGAAATGAGTGTTTATTTTAAAAAGTACATTAAATTCACAAAGTAAAACATCAAAAAAAGTGTTAATAATGCGTTTTCAATATGGTACAGGGTGAATTGAGGAGAGCAAGAGACCGCAAAAGAGAGGGGAGAGAGAGAGAGTGCAAAAGAGAGGGGGAGAGAGAGAGTGCAAAAGAGAGGGGAGAGAGCGCAAAAGAGAGGGGGAGAGAGAGTGCAAAAGAGAGGGGGAGAGAGAGCGCATAAGAGAGGGGGAGAGAGAGCACATAAGAGAGGGGGGAGAGAGAGAGCACATAAGAGAGGGGAAGAGAGAGCAAAAGAGAGGGGGAGAGAGCAAAAAAGAGGGGGAAGAGAGAGAGCAAAAGAGAGGGGAGAGCGCAAAAGAGAGGGGGAGAGAGAGTGCAAAAGAGAGGGGGAGAGAGAGCGCATAAGAGAGGGGGAGAGAGAGCACATAAGAGAGGGGGGAGAGAGAGAGCACATAAGAGAGGGGAAGAGAGAGCAAAAGAGAGGGGGAGAGAGCAAAAGAGAGGGGGAAGAGAGAGAGCAAAAGAGAGGGGAGAGAGCAAAAGAGAGGGGAGAGAGAGCAAGAGATGGGAGAGAGAGCAAAAGAGGGGGAGAGAGAGAAAAAGAGGGGGGAGAGAGAGAAAAGGAGGGGGGAGAGAAAGAGAGCAAAAAAAAAAGGGGAGGGAGAAAGAGAGCAAAAGAGAGCTAAAGAGAGGGGGAGAGAGAAAGAGAGCTAAAGAGAGGGGGGAGAGAGAGCAAACAAAAGGCGGGAAAGTTAGCAAAAGAGAGGGGGGAGAAAGAGCAAAGGAGAGCAAGAGAGCGCAAAAGAGAGGGGAGAGAGGGCAAAAGAGGGGGGAGAGAGAGCAAAAGAGAGGGGAGAGAGAGCAAAAGAGAGGGGAGAGAGAGCAAAAGAGAGGGGAGAGTGAGAGCAAAAGAGAGGGGAGAGGGGAGAGAGAGAGCAAAAGAGAGGGGAGAGAGAGAGCAAAAGAGAGGGGGAGAGAGAGAGCAAAAGAGAGGGGAGAGAGAACATAAGAGAGAGGGGGAGAGAGAACAAAGGAGAGAGGGGGAGAGAGAACAAAAAAGAGGGGTGAGAGCAAAAGAGAGGGAAGAGAGAGCAAAAGAGGGGGAGAGAGAAAGAGACAGAGAGAGAGAGAGAGAGAGAGAGAGAGAGAGAGAGAGAGAGAGAGAGAGAAAGAGAGCAAAAGAGAGGGGAGAGAGCACAAAAGAGAGGGGGGAGAGAGAGCGCAAAAGACAGGGGGAGAGAGAGTGCATAAGAGAGGGGGAGAGAGTGCATAAGAGAGGGGGGAGAGAAAGAGCAAGAGAGAGGGGGGAGAGAGCAAAAGAAGGGGAGAGAGAGAAAAAGAGGGGAAAGAGAGAAAAAGAGGGGGAGAGAGAAAGAGTGCAAAAAAGAGGGGGGGAGAGAGAAAGAGAGCTAAAGAGAGGGGGAGAGAGAAAGAGAGCAAAAGAGAGGGGGGGGGAGAGGGAGCAAAAGAAAGGGGGGAGAGATAGCAAAAGAGAGGGGGGAGAAAGAGCAAAGGAGAGCAAGAGAGCACAAATGAGAGGGGAGAGAGAGAGCGCAAAAGAGAGGGGGAGAGAGAGCGCATAAGAGAGGGAGAGAGAGCGCAAAAGAGAGGGGGAGAGAGTGCAAAAGAGAGGGGGGAGAGAGAGCGCATAAGAGACGGGGGAGAGAGAGAGAGCATAAGAGAGGGGGGGGAAAGCAAAAGAGAGGGGGAGAGAGAGCAAAAGAGAGGGGGAGAGAGAGCAAAAGAGAGGGGGAAGAGAGAGAGCAAAGGGTGGGACCACTGTACTACAAAAAATGACCTGTGTACACAGGTATTAGGACTAGTATACTATAATATACATATTATATATAACATGTATATATACAGTATATAATATATATAATATATATATATATAAATATATATATATATATATATATATATATAAAATATATACATTTGATTTCATATTAAATTTGAGGCCGCGAGAAGCCACTCCCACTCCACCCCCATTTAGCAAGTGTCCAGGAATCTTCTGGGCAAAAGGTCGCAACCCTAAGTGTCTTGCAGTCACCAGATTTGAAATGAGTGTTTATTTTAAAAAGTACATTAAATTCACAAAGTAAAACATCAAAAAAAGTGTTAATAATGCGTTTTCAATATGGTACAGGGTGAATTGAATTTTCAAATGACTCTTTTTGTTTGTTGTTTTGCATTTTCTATACTGTCCCAACCATGTTAGAAATTGGGGTTGTATATTGTACCAAAATACCATAAGCTATATATAGAAATATGTATTTAGGAATAAATAGAAGATATACTGCAATATGAAGAACATTGGAATGTGAAATATTCATATTTTCATGTCGGGTTAGCGCACTTGAGAAAATGTGGTCAGGTTTACACACGAGTATGATGTTATTTCTCCACATTTTTGCTCCATTGACTTCTATGGGGGAATAAAACAACATTCAAATTCAATAAACATTTATACTTGCATTAAAGGGATATGAAACTGAAAATTTTGCTTTTGTGATTCAGACAGAAGAGGCATTTTTAAAATAGTTTCCAATTTAGTTCTATTATCACATTTGCTTTGTTGTCATGATATTTTTAGTTGAAGAGATACTTAGGTAGGTATTTGGAGTACTACATGGTAGGAAATAGTGCTGCCATCTAGTGATCTTGCTAATGTATTGTCAGGGTGCCAGGAATCAGACTGAGACGAGAAGTGCAAAAATAATCGCACCTTTATTAATAGCAAAAAATAATAAAAAGTCCACAAGTCAAATAACAAGCCAGGAGTCAAAACCAGAGCTGGTAGTCAGACGAGCCGAGTCAGGAGCCAAAGTGAATAGTCAGACGAGCCGGAATCAGGAACAAGGAAAACAGCAGAGTCAGGAACAAGCCAAGGATCAGGAACCAGGAAGGACGTCAGGCAGCCAGGTAATACACAGGAACTCTCACAAACAGGTCTGAGACAACGCAAAGGCAAAGCATACTGAACAGAGGCCCTTTAAATAATAAGTGATGACATCACAATTCTGAGACTGAATCCTGTCTCACATGGATGATGCACACCAGTCTGGCCATAAAAGGAAGTGCAGGAAGTGAGCAGCATCCCCCACAATGCACCAAGTCAGGAAGAGAGGTGAGTAAAATGGCTGCCAGCAGCACATGGCAAACACAACAGGGAAAAACCCTGACAGTACCCTCCCCTCAACGACCCCTCCCCCATGGGAGGACAAAAGGCTTATTGGGGAAACGGCATGGAAGGCATGGAGGAGGGCGGGAGCATCAACATCAGAGGAGGGAACCCAAGAATGCTCCTCTGGACCGTAGCCCCTCCAGTGAACCAAATACTGTGCACAGCCCCTGGACATACGAGAGTCAATAATGCTGCTGACCTCATACTCCTCATGGTTGTCAACAAAGATAGGATGGGGACGAGGCAACACAGTGGTAAACCGATTACAAACCAATGGTTTCAAGAGGGAGACATGAAAAACATTGGAGATGCGCATAGCAGGAAGAAGGTCAAGAGCGTAGGCCACAGGATTAACCCGTCGGAGTATTCGAAAAGGACCAACATATCGGGGAGCCAATTTATTGGAAGGCACATGAAAGTTCAAGTTGCGGGAGGACAGCCAAACTTTCTCACCAACCTGGTAGGAAGGTGCAGGCAGACGCCTACGATCAGCCTGGAACTTTTGGCGCTGCATAGAATGATGAAGGCAATCCTGAATCTGCAGCCACGTGGAACGGAGTTGACGAAGATGCTCCTAAAAAGCCGGAATACCCTGAGACATGAATGAATCGGGCAACAAGGATGGGTAATGAAAAAGGGGTAGTGTACAAGTGCTAAGGTAATCCCCAAGCTGTATCCAAACAGAGATCCTAACCAACCTCCAAAAAATATGCACAAGTAGTAAGAAGTGAATACAGCGCCAACAAGAGGCCAAGGGATAAATATACTCACAGAGAGATAAAAGAAGATTATTTAATGAACCATGTTAAAAAGCATCAGTAATAAAAGACTATATATAAAAAATGTAAAAAGCACATATAAATAAAATTACAAATACAGGAATATCTTACAGACGCTGCTCAAAGGGCCAAAGCTGATAATTACAATAAAAACAGAGGTAATAACAGGTGATCAGTGTGAGTGGTACACCAGAATAAGAGTGTATACTAATAAAACAGAATTAGCCTAAGTACAACTATAACAAGTGCATCAAGCAAAAAACTAATAAACAATAGTACAAACAATAGTGTTCAAAAATAGTGTTTCAAAAAAAGTGTTCCAAAAAATAGAAAAATGCACTGCAGTGCAAAAAAAAGGGGGGTAGCAAAATAATTGTATAGATACGATCAAATAGTGAGTGAGTGCAAATGGATATAAAAATGCTAGCTACTTAATCCAGTGAGGTTAAGATATAATTAAATAAAATACACAATATGCAATAACATAAAAAATAAAATACACAATATGCAATAACATAAAAAATAAAATATAATCCAAAAAAGTGTTCAAAAAGTTGATCAACAAATGTTAGTGAAGAACAAAAATAAGTCAATCAAAACTAAAAAATGGAAAAAATGGGTGATGAAAAGCAAGGTGAAAGTGAGGAAAGTGAGGAAATTGATTCCTTCCAATGTTAGTTACTTTAACAGATCCAAATTCCTGAGTGTGGTAGCTGAAGTAGCTGATTGGATCCTAGCACCTGTCAGCTGCTCCTATGGTATCCTAAAAAGTGTCCCTGTAAAAAAAGAAATTCACAACATAGTGTATCCAATATGAGAATGAAGTAAAGATTAAAGTAATGCTTACCAATATGTCAACGCGTTTCTGCCCTCAAAAAAGGGCCTTTCTCAAGACTAGAATATTGGTAATGGCAGCTAGCCTTATATACAGTTTAGAAGTAGCCTATATGGTAGTTTAATTGATTAATTGTATTGTTTGGGCGCCAAATCCCTCCACTTCCTGTGTAACATCTAAAAGATTCCCCCATAAAGTGTAGCATCACTTCCTGTGTAACATCTAAAAGATTCCCCTCCACTTCCTGTGTAACATCTAAAAGATTCCCCCATAAAGTGTAGCATCACTTCCTGTGTAACATCTAAAAGATTCCCCTCCACTTCCTGTGTAACATCTAAAAGATTCCCCCATAAAGTGTAGCATCACTTCCTCCACATCCTGTGTAACATCTAAAAGATTCCCCCATAAAGTGTAGCATCACTTCCTGTGTGACATCTAAAAGATTCCCCCATATGGCAAACCGGAAGTATATAAATTTTCCCGGATTAATTTTATACATATCTAAATATATAGGTCATTCAAAAGGCATGTATATGGCCTTAGATTAATCCAGTTGCTTCTTTCTCAATTGCCGGTATCTTTGTTTTGGCTTACCAGTTTCAAGCCCAATATCGGAGCTTCCCGGTAGTGACGTAACCGTTGACGTCACTTCCGGTCCGGCGATATTACATAGACAAGCCGCTAGCAACATTAGCATGCTGTACAATGCTAATATATGCGGCTGTCAGTTACGCCTCCCATCTAGTATATTAAATCCTTAGAGAGCCCTGGGGATAAAGATGTCAGAACAATGCCCACCAATGTGTCGCTAAAGGGGATAAGTGTCAAGGCACTATTGGCCCCCAAACGTTATAACGATAGATAAAGGCTATGTAATCACAAACATTGAGATTTACAAAAAACTAACACATATTTTATGTCAGTGGGACAAAGGAAACAATAAAAACAATAACGGCAAGTATTTTTAGAAATGAAATAACTGTTTTGTTATCTATTTCTCTTAAGTCCAAAGGGGTCAGATAATATTTTCTTTCTATAGCCATATTTTATATATCCATCATTACACTAGTAGATGGATTGAATGATCTCAAATATTATAATATGTGTTAACATATTGTCAAAGTGTGTTTAAGATACACTGGTAGTGGATTAAGTGATCTTAAATATTATAATATGTGTTAACATATTGTTAAAATATTTTGAGATATGTTTGACATTTCATAAAGAGAAGAGAAGTTGTATATACTTTTATGGATCCTTCAATGTCATTGAGCCATGCTCAGATGGTAAGATCTCGCATATTTATAAGAAATAAAGTTATTTTAATTTATTTAAAAAAAGATCAGAATCATAGTGAGAGGAGGAAGAAATTGACCTGTGATGAATTATTTGCAGAGGGCAAACTGCTTAGTTATTAAAAAAGTCCTAGAATGTATTTATATATATATATATATATATATATATATATATATATATATATATATATATATATATATCTCGTTTGCTCCAAAAATTGAGCATAGAGAATACAAAGTCCCAATAGAAACAATTTGGACTTAGTTGTCCATCTATCTGATATGTATAATTAGTTATACGTATATAAAGATATAGATAAAACCAGGACATGGTATCTCATATTTAGCGAGAAATAAAAGGGATATGTACCTGATTCTGGTTGCATAAATATATTAGATTACAACGCCATCATAGTAATTGAATAAGGAAACTAGTGATAGCTGGACAAGTCCAGTGTATAAATTTCTATGTCAGAGAAAGAAACATACAAGTGTATGCTCATGAATGTAATTAAGGGTATATATATAAAAGGGTATATAAATAGGAAACAGTCTACATTTGCTGTTTAATAGTTGAGAACTAGAACAATAGAGGAAAATAGATGAAAAAGCCTTCTTCTTATGTTAATAGGATAACTGTATAGATGTCCACACTAATTGCTTAGAAGGTTGAATCTGCAAAACCTACTTTTAAATCATTCTAACCCACAATTATATAGTATTTTGGAGCTTAGATTTTAATGGTGATCAGAAGATCAAACAGAAGATGGTAAACAAATATGTAGTAGGGTGAAGGGTAACCTTAAGCAGACAAAAATTGATACGCAATAAATGAGCAAAAATGGATGAACTTCTATATATTTGGGTGGAGGGCTACAATGCCTATATAATGAGACTTTGGATTGGATATATACGATACCGGACCTTCTATAAATGTAGGTCTTTATAAAGGCTAAATTGTGTAATAACCCAGAAGCTTTAAAACAGTGGGTTTATAGAATTCTAAATGATACGGCACTATCTTATAAGTCTAGCTTGTGTCTTTATATAGACTAGTTTTTCAATAGCCCAGATGATTCAAAGGTCTTTTTGTTTTTTTAAAAAGTCTTTGGAGAGGAATTTTATACTGTCCTATGAGGACATTGGCAGATACATATCATAAATTGAAGAGGTAGGTAAGATCCTCCCTATTATTCAGACCTTTCGGGTGTAAGCAGTCTAATAAGAAGATCCATTTGGATTCTGCTTTTAAGAGGCTCTTTTCAAAATTACCCCCTCTCCAGTTCTTGGCAACTTTTTGTATACCTATAAATTTCATGTCTTGTATTCTACCATTGTGCTTCGTGGCAAAATGTTTATAAAGTTGTTTCTTTATTTTGTTTTTCGATCAACAGTATGTGCTCTCTGAGCCTATCTCTGAGGCTTCTAGAGGTTTGGCCAATGTATTGGAGCCCACATGAGCATTCCATAAGGTAGATTATCCCCGTATTTTGACATCTAATCAGATCTTTGATAGTAAATTCTTCTCCAGTCTGATTGGACTTGAATTTTTTTTTTTTTTTTTTTTACTTATGCAGAGGGAAATGCCATCGATGCATTTGAGATCATGGTTACTAAAGACATCAGAGATATCAAACCAAAGAAATTGAAGAGGATAAGACAAAATCTGTCCAGGCAACACATACAGACTATCAGAAGTCTTGAGGAAAATAACCAACTGACGATAAAACCAGCCGATAAAGGAGGGGGAATCGTCATCCTGGACAGAGATAAATATATGGCAGAAAACCAACGCCTATTAAAGGACACAACAACGTATTTGAAGCTGAAACAGAATCCCGTTACAGGTTTCCAAGAAGAACTCAGAGAACTGTTAACAAAAGCTAGAACAATATGTGTATGTGCAATTAAATGCATGGTGAGCGCACATAATTAAGGGTTGGAACATAACACTTACAGGTTAGAGATAACAATTGAAATAAAAATTAAAAATTAAAGATTGAAATAAAAATTGAAATAAAAATAAAAAAAATATAAAAATAAAAAATAAAAAATGAAACAGTGCTGACATGAAATGGTGTGGCTTGGTTAATACCACAAACCTCATAAGGCTTAGTATTGTCATACTCATTCATTAAATTATGTCATATAATTACTCCCACAAGTGGCACATACTTAAACTTTATGTTAGTAAGTTTGTCCGAGGGGACATGCGGTGTGGTATCTATATATGCATACATAGATTTACTTATATGTCATAGTTATGCTTATTTTTATTTATGTCTTAATCAATAGCTTTAGTCATCATAAGTGTCTTAGATCATCTTATGACTCATGATGCCAAGTTTTATTCTTTTGACTTGGTATGTCATATTTGTTTTGAAATGATGACTTATTGTGCACATATTTGTTAAAGTTTACCTTAGATTTTCGTCGCCAGACTATGTACTTTGGACAAAATATTTAAACAACGTCTTTCAAAAAAAATCTTGGCGTAGAGCATATATGACTAAGTGTTAGCAATCCATTTACTTATATATGGAAGCAAAATCATGTGTTTCAATGTCTTGGTCTTACAGTTCTAGTGTATCTGTGTAGA
Source organism: Bombina bombina (assembly GCF_027579735.1). NCBI lineage: Eukaryota > Metazoa > Chordata > Amphibia > Anura > Bombinatoridae > Bombina > Bombina bombina. Next base: position 595,463,613 of record NC_069505.1, on the reverse strand, counting down.
GCTCTATGTATTGTCATTAGACTGTCAGAGTTTGTTAAAGAACAGTCTCAGTAAGTCATACGTAACATAACTGATGGGATATGGTTAGGTTATGGCTGTCTATATAGAGGCCATTTCATCCCTCATATTATGATCTAGGTGGGGGATACTTACTGGAAAAAAATACATCTAGTGGAACAAATATAATCCGGTAAAGTTAGTGTGATAACACATACAAAAACAGATACCATATATATGTAACCATAGGTGTATAGAATAGACAAATGAAATAACTGGTATTAGCCCACGGAGACACCTCTGGGACGTTACTAATCTCATACAATATCTGTTTTGTATCTGAACATATATCTATATCTATGTCTAGACAGATCAACTTCTTAGAGTATTTTATTGATTGGCAACTCTGCTACCTCTTATTTATGCTCTGTGGTGGTCATTTGCTGGGTGTGACCCTAATAGTATATAGAATCATATAGTTCATTTAGTTCATTCCTCCACCGGAGCTATCATTTCTGGCAGCTTGTACTGTCTCTAGTAATCTTAAAACCAACAATGTGGAAAATTTATAAAAGGGAAGAGCTGTAGGCTTTTATTCATATGTTACATGTGGTATCAAATATATATATATATATATATATATATATATATATATATATATATATATATATATATATATATATATATATAGACAGTCTGATAAATCCATGTTCGGTTATTTTTATTGTCCCAATGTTTTATATATGTGTATGTATATAGACATATATAGGGTTAAGATCAGCTTTGAAAATATGCTTATCTTGAGAGTACGTTCTCAGAGAGTTCATATAGTATGTATTATACTACCTATATATAGCCACAGTAGTCTTAATCAGATATCCATATTTATGAGATGTGCTAGGTCTTCCTTGTGATTGAGACCTTCGGGAAATAGGCAATCTAAATTGAAGATCCATTTAGATTCAGCAATTAGGAGTCTTTTTTCATAGTCTCCTCCTCTCCAGTTTTTGTTTATTTTCTGAATCCCTATATACTTGAGGCTTTTTATACATCCTTGATGTTTCAGAGTAAAATGTTTGTATAGTGGTGTTTCTACATTATTTTTCTCAATCAGTAGTAGGTGTTCTCTGATTCTATCTCTGAGTTCATATAGTATGTATTATACTACCTATATATAGGGATGTTTCTACACTTATGTGTCTATGTTATAATATAGCCACAGTAGTCTTAATCAGATATCCATATTTATGAGATGTGCTAGGTCTTCCTTGTGATTGAGACCTTTGGGAAATAGGCAATCTAAATTGAAGATCCATTTAGATTCAGCAATTAGGAGTCTTTTTTCATAGTCTCCTCCTCTCCAGTTTTTGTTTTTTTTCTGAATCCCTATATACTTGAGGCTTTTTATACTGCCTTGATGTTTCAGAGTAAAATGTTTGAATAGTGGTGTTTCTACATTATTTTTCTCAATCAGTAGTAGGTGTTCTCTGATTCTATCTCTGAGAGGTCTTGATGTCTGTCCTACGTACTCGAGCCCACATGGGCATTGTAACCGGTATATTACCCCCTTGTCCTGGCACCTGATGAGATTTTTTATTGCATTTTTTACATTGGTGTTGTTTGAAATCAAATGGCTTGACTTTGCCCCACATTTGAAAGCTTTGCAGCTTGGGCATGGGAAAAAAACCTCTTAGTGTTTTGCCTGTGTAATCTCTTTTGGTAGCAATGTTCATTTTGGGGATACTTGGAGCTATGTGATTTCTTAAATTATTTGTTTTCCGATATATAAATTTAGGTTGGTCGGTTAATTGTTCCCCTATTACGTCGTCATTCTTAAGAATGGACCAATGTTTTTTAAAAAAATTTATTTTTATGTTTATTTTTATGTTTAGAGTCTCTTCGTCATAGCCTCTCTCTATGAACCTCTTTTTCAAGATAGTGGCCTGCTCTTCCCACTTTTCCAAATTCGAGCAGTTGCGTCTGATCCTAAGCAGTTGCCCTTTCGGAATATTGGATTTCCACTTGTCGTGGTGGCAGCTTAATTTATGTATATAGTTTTTACTATCGACTTCTTTAAAGAATGTCGAAGTTTCAAGTTTCCCGTCAATAATTTCTATTTTAAGGTCTAAGAAGTTGATCTCTTTCTGACTGTATTCATAAGTGAATTTTAAATTTGCTACATTTTGATTCATTATTGTAATGGTGTATTTAAGGTCTTCCAATGACCCTTTCCATATAATGATGTTGTCACCTATGTACCTTTGATAGAGGACCAGGTCCGCGCTAGCTGGGCAAGAGTCTCAGAATATTTGTTCCCACTTGCCCATGTACAAGTTGGCATAGCTTGGTGTGAACCTGGTCCCCATCGCTGTCCCACATATCTGTCTATAATACTTCCCATCGTTGTTGAAATAGTTGTGGGTCAGTGTATAGTGTATGCTGTCCAGAATGAAATCACACTGTATCTTTGGTACTTTTTACCTCTGTAATTACCCTGTATCTAAACCTCTGCAGACTACTCTTTATCTCAGTTATATTAATATACCTTTTACCTCTGTGATTACCTTGTATCTAAGCCTCTGCAGATTGCTCCTTATCTCAGTTATATTAATAAACTTTTTACCTCTGTGATTACCTTGTATCTAAGCCTCTGCAGACTGCTCCTTATCTCAGTTATATTAATATATGCTTTACCTCTGTAATTACCTTGTATCTAAGCCTCTGAAGACTGCTCCTTATCTCAGTTATATTAATGCACTTTTTACCTCTGTGATTACCCTGTATCTAAGCCTCTGCAGACTGCCCCTTATCTCCGTTATATTAATATACTTTTTACCTCTTTGATTACCCTGTATCTAAGCCTCTGCAGACCGTTCCCTTATCTCAGTTATATAATACACTTTTTACCTCTGTGATTACCTTGTATCTAAGCCTCTGCAGACTGCTCCTTATCTCAGTTATATTAATATACTTTTTACCTCTGTGATTACCTTGTATCTAAGCCTCTGCAAACTGAGTACTTATTTCAGTTTGTTTGACAAACTTGCATTTTAGCCAATCAGTGCTGGCTCCTAGGAACTCCAAGTGCGTGAGCACAATGTTATCTATATATACACATGAACTAACACCCTCTAGTTGTGAAAAAATGCATTCAAAAAGAGTGGCCTTCAAGGATTAAGAAATTTGCATATAATAGGTTTAGCTTTCAACTAAGAATACTAAGAGAACAAAGCAAAATTGATGATAAAAGTAAACTGGAAAGTTGTTTATAATTACATGCCCTATCTGAATCATGATAGTTTATTTTTGAATATACTGTCCCTTTAAGTGTATTACTCACATCTTTAACCTATCCCTTTCTGTCAATTCATTCCCATCTTCTTTAAAACATACAAAAGTCACTCCCATACTCAAAAAACCCTCCCTTGAGCCTTATTCTCTGGCAAACTACCTCCCCATATCCCTGCTTCCACTAACATCAAAACTCCTGGAATATCTAGTTTATGACCCCCTAACCCTCTTCTTGTCCTCCAGCTCCTTGCCTGACCCCCTGCAATCTGACTTCCATCCCAACACTCAACTGAAACTGCCCTCACCAAGCTTACTAAAGATCTTCTTTCTGTTAAAAGTAACTGCTGCTACTCTATACTCATCTTACTTGACCTCTCAGCTGCCATTGATACTGTTGACCACCCCCTCCTCCTACAGACTCTCAGTAGTATCCCCTAACTGCACCTGCCCCCATCCCCTATTACCCTAACTGCACCAACCCTTATCACCTATTAACCCTAACTGCACCTGCCCTTACCCCTATTACCCTAACTGCACCTGCCCTTATCCCCTATTACCCTAACTGCACCTGCCCTTACCCCTATTACCCTAACGGCACCAGCCCTTATCACCTATTAACCCTAACTGCACCTGCCCTTACCCCTATTACCCTAACTGCACCTTTCCCCATCCCCTATTACTCTAACTGAACCAGCCCTTATCCCCATTACCCTAACTGCACCTGCCCTTATCCCCTATTAACCCTAACTGCACCAGCCCTTATCCATCCCAACACTCAACTGAAACTGCCCTCACCAAGCTTACTAAAGATATTCTTTCTGTTAAAAGTAACTGCTGCTACTCTATACTCATCTTACTTGACCTCTCAGCTGCCATTGATACTGTTGACCACCCCCTCCTCCTACAGACTCTCAGTAGTATCCCCTAACTGCACCTGCCCCCATCCCCTATTACCCTAACTGCACCAACCCTTATCACCTATTAACCCTAACTGCACCTGCCCTTACCCCTATTACCCTAACTGCACCTGCCCTTATCCCCTATTACCCTAACTGCACCTGCCCTTACCCCTATTAGCCTAACGGCACCAGCCCTTATCACCTATTAACCCTAACTGCACCTGCCCTTACCCCTATTACCCTAACTGCACCTGCCCTTATCCCCTATTAACCCTAACTGCACCAGCCCTTATCCCCTATTAACCCTAACTGCACCTGCCCTTACCCCTATTACCCTAACTGCACCTGCCCTTATCCCCTATTACCCTAACTGCACCAGCCCTTATCACCTATTAACCCTAACTGCACCTGCCCTTACCCCTATTACCCTAACTGCACCTGTCCCCATCCCCTATTACTCTAACTGCACCAGCCCTTATCCCCTATTAACCCTAACTGCACCAGCCCTTATCCCCTATAAACCCTAACTGCACCAGCCCTTATCCCCATTACCCTAACTGCACCTGCCCTTATCCCCTATTAACCCTAACTGCACTAGCCCTTATCCCCTATTAACCCTAACTGCACCTGCCCTTACCCCTATTACCCTAACTGCACCTGCCCTTATCCCCTATTACCCTAACTGCACCAGCCCTTATCACCTATTAACCCTAACTGCACCTGCCCTTACCCCTATTACCCTAACTGCACCTGTCCCCATCCCCTATTACTCTAACTGTACCAGCCCTTATCCCCTATTAACCCTAACTGCACCAGCCCTTATCCCCTATAAACCCTAACTGCACCAGCCCTTATCCCCATTACCCTAACTGCACCTGCCCTTATCCCCTATTAACCCTAACTGCACCAGCCCTTATCCCCTATTAACCCTAACTGCACCTGCCCTTACCCCTATTACCCTAACTGCACCTGCCCTTATCCCCTATTACCCTAACTGCACCAGCCCTTATCACCTATTAACCCTAACTGCACCTGCCCTTACCCCTATTACCCTAACTGCACCTGTCCCCATCCCCTATTACTCTAACTGCACCAGCCCTTATCCCCTATTAACCCTAACTGCACCAGCCCTTATCCCCTATAAACCCTAACTGCACCAGCCCTTATCCCCATTACCCTAACTGCACCTGCCCTTATCCCCTATTAACCCTAACTGCACCTGCCCTTACCCCTATTACCCTAACTGCACCTGCCCTTATCCCCTATTACCCTAACTGCACCTGCCCTTACCCCTATTAGCCTAACGGCACCAGCCCTTATCACCTATTAACCCTAACTGCACCTGCCCTTACCCCTATTACCCTAACTGCACCTGCCCTTATCCCCTATTAACCCTAACTGCACCAGCCCTTATCCCCTATTAACCCTAACTGCACCTGCCCTTACCCCTATTACCCTAACTGCACCTGCCCTTATCCCCTATTACCCTAACTGCACCAGCCCTTATCACCTATTAACCCTAACTGCACCTGCCCTTACCCCTATTACCCTAACTGCACCTGTCCCCATCCCCTATTACTCTAACTGCACCAGCCCTTATCCCCTATTAACCCTAACTGCACCAGCCCTTATCCCCTATAAACCCTAACTGCACCAGCCCTTATCCCCATTACCCTAACTGCACCTGCCCTTATCCCCTATTAACCCTAACTGCACCAGCCCTTATCCCCTATTAACCCTAACTGCACCTGCCCTTACCCCTATTACCCTAACTGCACCTGCCCTTATCCCCTATTACCCTAACTGCACCAGCCCTTATCACCTATTAACCCTAACTGCACCTGCCCTTACCCCTATTACCCTAACTGCACCTGTCCCCATCCCCTATTACTCTAACTGCACCAGCCCTTATCCCCTATTAACCCTAACTGCACCAGCCCTTATCCCCTATAAACCCTAACTGCACCAGCCCTTATCCCCATTACCCTAACTGCACCTGCCCTTATCCCCTATTAACCCTAACTGCACCAGCCCTTATCCCCTATTAACCCTAACTGCACCTGCCCTTACCCCTATTACCCTAACTGCACCTGCCCTTATCCCCTATTACCCTAACTGCACCAGCCCTTATCACCTATTAACCCTAACTGCACCTGCCCTTACCCCTATTACCCTAACTGCACCTGTCCCCATCCCCTATTACTCTAACTGCACCAGCCCTTATCCCCTATTAACCCTAACTGCACCAGCCCTTATCCCCTATAAACCCTAACTGCACCAGCCCTTATCCCCATTACCCTAACTGCACCTGCCCTTATCCCCTATTAACCCTAACTGCACCAGCCCTTATCCCCTATTAACCCTAACTGCACCTGCCCATCCTCTATTAACCCTAACTGCACCTGCCCTTATCCCCTATTAACCCTAACTGCACCTGCCCTCATTCCCTATTACCCTAACTGCACTTGCCCTTATCCCCTATTATCCTAACTGCACCTGCCCTTCTCCCCTATTACCCTAACAGTGCCTGCCCCATCCCCTATTACCTTAACTGCACCTGCCCCATTCCCTATTACCCTAACTGCACCTGCCCCCATCCCCTATTATCACACAAAGTACACAGTGCATAACACATAGTACACAATGCACAGTACATAACACACAATACATAACAGACAGTACACAATGCCCAGTACACAATACACAGTACATAACACACAGTACACAATACACAGTACATAACACATAGTACACAATACACAGTACACAAAGCACAGTACATAACACAAAATTCACAACACACAGTGTAACGGAAGCTTCCGTTACTTTTGTACTTGGAGAGGACTGCAGGCCAGCCTCCTCCCCACTGACTATGGACCCAGGAACTTGAGGGGATTCTATGATTTGGGAGGTGGGTGCCCAGGGTACATTTGGAGTACTTTTACTCTAGATTCAGGTTTACACCGTTTCCATGATTTCCCAGAGACTCTGAGAACTGGAGGGAACTGATACAGAGTTGGGAATCCTGTGTTTTGTTGGAGTATAAGGTGACAGCCCAATTCAGTATTGCCTGCTCCAACCTCCCTCCCCCCGACTCAGAATGTTTGAGCTTATTGCAACCTCCTGTTGTTATGTGTCTGTATACAGTATATAGTCTAGGTGTGAGACACAGAGCAGGAGATTACACACAGAACAGACAATCTAATGCTGAGACCTCCTGCTGTTATGTGTCTGTATATCAAGTCTAGGTGTGAAGTGTCTTTCTGTTATTGTGTGAGTCATCCATTGTTCTTTTGTAAGTCAGGATGTGATTAGAATCTTGTTTAACTAACCATTGTCTGATGTTTGTCTCATTGTATAATATTTGTTATAACTACCCCCCTTCTGTGGGAAATAAATAAAACCTGTGTTTTCTGTGCAATAAAGCAGTTCCTATTTTGACCCTCAAGCATTCAGTCTTGGCTAATGTTATTGGGGGTAGCTATAACAACTTGCAGCAGCCATTATTCTAATAGCGGAAGGTATCCAGTGGAGGTTCATGGGTTGGCGTTTGGTGGGAGGAAGCTGACTTTAGCGGGTATACCCAGTCTGTGGTACCGAGACCCACTACACACAGTACATAACACAAATTACACAATGCACAGTACATAACACAGAGAACAATATACACTGTACACAATATACAGTACATAACACACAATACACAGTACATAAAACAGTATATAACAGTACACAATATACCTTCCCCTGATGGCCCCCTGCCTACATCTGCTTATAGTTACATAAGGAGACCAGACTTTCATGCACAAATATCTTATTTTATTTCATCCCCAGTTCTTTTTTTTAATATATTTTTATTAGGCTTTTATGACACAAAACAATACCAGCAAAAAAGAAAAATAGACAACACACAACAACCAAGTCATCAAGTCATTACAGTTTCTCCTTAGGACAACACATAAAATAAAAACAAAATAAAAAAATTAAAATTTTTTTATTTAACAAGATCTCATCTCCCTCCCTCCTTCGGCCCCCCCCACCTAGCTATATAGACTGGGTAAGTCGCCTCTAAGCATGGCTTCTTCAATAAATAATGAAACTTGAAACGGGCGCATTATTTGTAATTGGCTTTCTTTAGGTAAGGAGGCAATTAAAGGCAACCATTTAAGGAAGAAGCATTTGCTTTTTTTTCTAAATTGCCAACAATGTCATATTGCTCTAGAGTCATTTGATTTAATAACATATTTTTAAATTCATCCAATTGTGGGCTTTTCTTAGAAATCCATTGTTTTAAAATTAGGTTCCTACCTGTTAGAATTATAATGTTCAAAAATGTATTATTAAATGTTTTACTGGGGTTATTAACAAGAAAAAATATATGAACATCTTGTAGTTTAAATGAGCAGTTACATAATTTTTCAAACCAAAAATTAATTTTATACCAAAATTTTTAAATTTTAGGACATTTCCTAAAACAATTATATATATCGGCCGCAGGGAATCTACACTTACTACAAGCACTTGTTGATCCTTTCTCCCATTTAGCTATCATCACTGGTGTAATATATAGTTTATTCAGGAACTTCACATGTGATTCTCTCCATGCGGTAGAGATCGTGGTGGAATCCACCATAACAAAACTTTTTTGGAGTGTTTCCACCTGAGGGGGTACACTTAGAAACTGCCACTTATTTAAAACTTTATTTAAATTTTCCATACTCTGATAATCCTTTATCAATTTATACAGAGTGGATATTGTTCTTTTCCCACTTCTATAGAGTTCAATAATAGGGAATAATTTATCCCAGGCTGAAGGGTTTGCTTGGTTTTTAACCAACTCAGCAAGATAATGACGTACTTGCAGGTACGCGAAAAATTGTTTATTGGGAATGTTAAATTCCTCTTTAAGATTGCTGAAAGATTTACATAGTAATTCAGCATTTTGAAGTTGGAAGATATAGACCAGGCCATTCTCTCCCCAGCTTTGGAAAATTCTAGAGTTTAAGGCATAAGGGAATTCAACATTTCCAACGATAGGCAGAAATTTGGAGAAGGAGGAATCAATCTCCAGACATTTACAGTTTTTTTCCCAGGCTATAATAATGCTTTTTATACTTAATATGTTTCTAATTTTTTCTGGTAAAATATTCTTTTTTAGATGTAATAGCGCTTTCACCGAATAAGGTTTAATTAGTTGTTGATCCAAGCACAGAGGCGTTTAATAGTCAGAGTCTGTGATCCAATCGAGGGCTATTTTCCCTATACAGACCCAATTATAAATTTCAATATTGGGGAGAGCTAGCCTACCTTTATCTTGTGGTAATGTCAGTCTATAATGATCCAGGGCAATCCTCTTTCCGTTCCACAAGAACTTTGTACAAAGTTGTTTAAAGAACACAAGGTCCTTCTTAGTAATAAACAAAGGAATGCTCTGCATTACATAAAGAATTTTAGGAAAGATCATCATCTTTATTAAGTTGACCTTCCCTGAGAGAGAGAGAGGAAATTTTGAGCAATTAGAGAGATCTTTATTGATTTCAGCCCATAAAGATGTATAATTTAATTTATACCACTCGTTGGGGTTTCTAGATATTCTAATACCAAAATATTTAATGTAGTTATTGGATATTGAGAAAGGAATTTCCTGTAGTCCATTTTTATGCTTATATAGCCATAATATTTCATACTTATTACGAATAACTTTATAGCCCGAGGACGAACCATAATAGTCCCATAATTTGTAAGATCAATGGAATATTCTTTTTTGAATCTTTTAAGAAAATCAGTAGGTCATCTGCATATAAGGAGAGTACTACTTGAGTATGACCTATACAAATTCCATCAAGTTCTTTTCTAAGGAGAATTGCCAGAGGTTCGATGGCGAGATTGAACAAGTAAGGTGAAAGTGGGCATCCCTGCCTAGTTCCTTTTTGAAGCAAAATGGGATCAGTAGGTAACCCATAAACTAAAATAGAGGCTTTGGAATTACTATAAATCAATTGTACAAAATTCAAGAATGCGCCCTTGTAATCGTATCAAATGCTTTTTCCGCATCAATTGCCAAAATGGCAAAGTCTGTGGATAATTTTACACCCTCTTTTTTCAATTTTTCCCAGAAAAATTCTATCACCATCTGGAGTTTCCACAGATTGTTAGTTGAATTTCTCCCTGTCATGAAGCCTGTTTGATCTTTATGTATAAGCAAATGCATAAAGGGCTTTAATCGTTGTGCTATTATTCCTGTCAGAAGTTTGTAATCATTGTTTAATAAGAAATGGGTCTATAAGAACCCACTTGTTCCGGGTCCTTATCTTTTTTTAAGTATTATAGTGCATTACACCTAGATTATAATAGTTATTGAATAGCTTTCCGAAGACTAAACATATATCCTCTCCCAATAATTTATATAATTCTATAGGCAATTGGTCTGGGCCAGGAGCTTTGTTAGAGGGGGCTGATTTAATAGCTTGCATTATCTCTTCCTCAGAGATTGAAGCATTTATCTAAGCCAAGTATTCACTAGGGATTTGTGGGGTCTTAATTTTGTCCCAAAAAAACTTGTTTAACCTGATGATTAATTGGGGAATCAGAAAAGACTTGAGCAAAATAATCTCTTATATGCTTTCTTATTTCTTGAACATCTGATACTTTATTACACTTAAACTTGATAGATTCAATAGCCTGTTTTTTTTGTTTATGTCTAACCAAGTTCGCTAAGAATTTCCCTGCCCTACCTCCATGCCTGTAATAGAACGAGCGTGCCCTTAAATCCTCATACTTAACTTATTGATTCAAAAAAATATCTCTTTCTTGTCTACTATGATTATATTTCTCCCAATTTTCTTTGGAGGAGTTGTTAATATAGACATTAAAAGCGTTTCGCAGCTGATTTGCTAATTGAGTATCTCGCGCTTGTGCTTTCCGTTTCTTTAGTACCATGTATGCCTTAATCTCCCCCCTAATAACAGCTTTAAAAAATTCCCACAAAATTTCAATTTTGTCTAAGTAATGAGCATTAAAGTTATAAAATTCCTTCCATCGAGCTTGCAGCCAATTTTTGAAATGATTATCAAAGGATAAATGTCTAGGGAAAAAAAATCTCCCAACATTATTTAAATTTTGTGCCCTTATATTTAAATCAAGTAGTATAATTGCGTGATCTGATAGAACAATTTCCTTAATGTCGGTTCTAGTCTTTAGACCCCAAATTTTCCCATTCACAAAAAAAGCATCAAGTCTGGACATTGTCTGGTGGGACTTGGATTCACATGTGAACATTCTAATGTCTGGATTTTGAATCCTCAAATATCCTTTAACTCCAAAGCAGAGGCAAAATTCCTCAATAGTTTTGCCTCAAATTTACTATTTTGGTTTTTAGGCCGTTTAAGTCTGTCTAAGGCAGGAAACATAACTGCATTAAAATCACCCACTACAATTAAATATTCAGAGCAGAATTGAAGTAACTTAACTTGGAGATTATCCCAAAAGAATTTATCCGGTTTATTCGGGCCGTATAAGTTACATATAACTAGCTTCATACCTTCTACCTCTAAATGGAGAATAATATATCTTTTCTCTATGTCAAGATCCTGGGAGAGTATCTTATAACTTAAATGCTTATTGATTAAGAAGGCTACTCCCCTCTTTCTTGCAGTACATGGTGTCACTATCACTTCCCCTACTCATGGATTCTTTAGTTTAGGTATCTCTTGCGTTTTTAGGTGGGTTTCCTGAAGTAATACAATATCAGAATTATGTTTTTTTAATAAGTTTAGGATACCCTTGCGTTTTATTGGGGGGGTGATACCCCCAACATTCCATGATGCTATTCTAATACTGTCTTTCATTGCATTTAGGGAATTCTAATGGAATAATATGAAACTATTAGAAAATAACAAGATATAAATGAGTGGAGGGACAGGAAGAGAGGGGGAGAGAGAGAGAGAGAAAAAAAAAGGATATATTGCAAAACCTTATTTCAAAAAACAGTGTTAACCATACCCCACCGTAATATCTACAATCAGCCCTTGGGACTCTTAAGCTTGAGATAAAAACTTCAATATACAATAGGTATTCAATGAAAGCCATTTTTAACCACAAAACTTTAGAGTGACTTAACATGACCCATACTGATTTAACATTACTTTCATATATGGGCCATAAACAGTGCTCAAATGCTATATCAATAGCGTGAATCAGACTTTTTATAGAAATCTTTACATTGTCAAGGTATATGTAAGGTTAATAAATATATATTTTAATCATATATTTTAAGGTTAATAAATATATATATTTATTCAGATCTGACTGGTCAGTAGAAAATGATTCATTTCTTTCAGACAAACTGACTTCAATCATGGTTAATTCTCCCCCACTGAGCATGTAAAGTTATTCAAAAGGCAACATTTGCTCCTTAATTGGACGTGCAAACTCATGTTCAGCTCTACCCCCATTTAGTATGCAAAATTATTCTAAACACCCCAGTGAGGAAAATAAACATTTTTCTTATTTAACTTTAACAGCCATCTCAGGATACCATATGTTTTTCAAAGTGGAAATGTGTGATAAACTCCCTACTCCTCACAGAGGAACCTGTTAGTCTAGTTTAAAGTGGCATGTCTTGGGAAAACCTTAGCCTCACACTCAGGTGCAAACAAGCCCTGCTGTGTAACGCTAACACTTGAATATACGTAATGTAGAAGTTGCGTCTAGGGGAGGACAACACACAGTGAAAACACATGCTTTAAATTATACTCTTGGGAACCATTGTTAAAAGACAGCATAAGTAAAGATAAATACATTTTGAAAAAGAAATAATGCCAATAGTTCCATGTGTATGTTTGAAATAATTAAAAAAAAACATGTATGTATATATATTGAGCCTGGACATATTATATTAAGGGGGTAATTGCTGTATTGAATAATAACTATATTGATAATTTTGCAGCTAAACATATCAAATATATGCCCCAGACTATATTGAATATATATCTGGGAGATAGATTTAAATCTGTATAGATTAAATAGCAATTGTGATAGTCCCATGTTTGGATGATATATAACATGTTGTTTTCTGTGTTCCAGATGGGGCTAAAAGATACCAAATACAGGATCGTTTGTATGGAATAATAACCGCTGTGTCTCTATACTTCTCAGACATATAATAATTCATGCATGCAGAATTTGTTAGAAATGTAAAACATGCTGTAATTGTGTGAATACATATATAACAGATATATAAATGCCATTAATCTTGAATAGTTAGCAATATAAATTGTTTTAATATAAAATATTGATGTTTCATGTCAAATTGATCAGAATAAAAAAATGTAATATAATACAATACATATAAACATATAACTTAATAATGTAAGGAAATTATGACAGTTTTTCTGTGACTTGCTGAGACTAAGTGTTTTTGATTTTGGCTGCCTGGAAATACATTTCACTTCAGCAAGGAACTGGAAGCTTATCCCTGATCTATGCAATAACTTTTCTTTAAATGAGATGACCTAAAGACCGCTACAAATTGGTTCAAACTGGTGATGTATAATTGTTCTAATTTTTTTTTTAAACTTGAAACAAAGCTTATTGGTAAGAACATAGTCAATTTGTATTTAATAGATTTGGAGAGAAATCTGTATTTTTACTAGTATTCAGCCTGTGTATGGTTAAACAAATCCTTGCTGCTAAATTGTTTTATCTGTACAAATATATAGTTATAATTCAGAATTGGGTTTTTGCATAAATAATATATACAATTTCTGATGTTTTAAATAGAAGTGTATATTGTACTATTGTTTAAATTAGCACTGTAAATCGTATTGCTGAATGTTTGTAGCTGCTACTTTAAGTCTCATTGTAATATTTTAAATGCAGCTCTGAAGGAAAGGCTGGTTTTAAAGGTAACCTTTCATGAATTTGGCATAGCATATTTTAAATAGTTTTTGTTTTAACGCATATCATATTGACTCCTATTTTGATCCTTACAAATATATATATATATATATATATATATATATATATATATATATATATATATATCAATGTGTCCATAGTTATTTACTAATAATAAAGAATTCAGATATTTAGATTAATTTTATTGTCTTAGCAAATGTATGTTTGATTGTGGGTTTAGGTTAAAGAAAGATTGTTAAATATATCAAGTTATAACCCTGGCCTATACTCATACAGTGCTTGGAAAGTACTGCTAGGATTCTTATAAATATACTGACAACATATTAATTTATCATACTACATAGAGAATAAAAAAATAATCATAACCTTATGCTAAGTACAAGAATTGACAGAATACCCTCATATTGTCTTAAACAAGCCCTAAGTGCTTTCCAACGTGATAAAAAATTCCCGTGCACATTTAGAGAATACTGTAAACCAGCAAAAAAAGAAAAACAAAATAAAAGCAATACCATACATATTATATTAAAGAAACGTAACAGAACCCCTTACCCTAAGAGCTGGGGGAAATTTTACCCAATGTATAAATTAGCCTCTTCAACATTATTTAAAACAACTGGCTTATCCTTATTCAAAAACTTAATCTTTGCTGGATACATTAATATGGCTTGAATACCAACTTTAATTAGTTTAGTGCAAATTGGTGCCATATTATGTCTTTTTTGGGAGGTTTCTGAAGAATAGTCTTGGAATAATAAAATCCTATTAGTACCAAGCATCAATGGGAATTGCTTTCTATAACTCCTCAATGTATTGATCTTATCCTGAAAACTTAAATATTTGACCATTACTAGCGGGGTTTTTATAAAGCCTTCCCTAGATTCTCTCAGGAGGCCCAACCTGTGTGGTCTTTCTATTTGCATAGGTGATAACCCCAGAATCTGGGGGAGCCAGACCGCAGCAAATTGTAATAAGTCTTGAAACTCTGAAGTTTCCGGCACCCCAATGATTCTGAGATTATTCCTACGCGATCGATCTTCAAGCTCCTCTAATCTTATTTGGATGTTTTTGTTCTGGGCTTACTGAGATTCCAATACTTGCTCCCTTTTGTGATTGGTGTCTTCTAAGATAGAGATCCTATCTTCAACCTCATTTAATCTTTTTGTAAACAGTTTAACCTCCTCAGATAGTAGAGAAAAATCCTGTCTGACCTGATCAAACTGGGGGAGTAAAAGATCAGCAATTTGCTTAACAATACTTTGTGAATCTAGATTACTTAAAGCTATATTAGAGGTATCAGCAGTGCCTTCAGAACAGCTATCGTTAACATTTTTGGTCTTTTTTTCTTTTAGTTTAGCTGGCATAGCAGGAGATTTATTTTTACTTGAGAGAACAAATTTTTCCATGAATGATAAGTGATAGGAGACAATATATTCACTAGTTTGGTAATTTAAATCCACATCTGCTATTTAAACATTTGATCAGGGCCTACAGCATCCTGTGTTAAGATCCCTAATCCCTTCTTATTATATTGACAATACAATATTAAATGTGAACTGTGTAAAAAAAAAAAAAAAAAAAAAACCCAATACCATCCACAAATTTAAAGTAGCTAATTCAGTACTTCAGTAAACCTTCAATAAACCCCTTTCAAAAAGTGAAACTGTTAAAGTGCCAACATAACAAAACAATTGTGACTCAAAAAGTGCTTGTAGAGTACACTAGTAATTAAAGTGAAAAAAAACAGAGTAAGCACAAAAAAAGCAAAATAAATAGATATCTGAATATCACTTATTTAAACCAAGTACAAGTTGGGAATACATGCCAGTTCCAGTGTAAGAGAAAAAAAAAAGAAACAACAGAAATGTCCCGTTTCTCCTTTTCTCTTTACTTTTCTCTTCCCTTTTTACAGCCCAGAAATCCATGCGGCTTAAATACAATAACCTCTCTAATGTCTTAGGTTCAAATTTACAACATAGTTCAATAGAGGGAGAGAGTAGAGCTTTTCCAGCTTTTCACACATTCACTCAGTAGACCCAAAAAATAATGCCTTCTCTTTCCTTTCACTTTTCCTTTTCTTTCTCTTCCTCCGCCTTTCTCCTTTAACTACAGTGCGGATCAGGTCCGCAAGACATCGCTAAATGTGGAGAGCAATACGCATTTAACATTGCACCAGCAGCTCACAAGAGCTGCTTGTGCAACGCCGCCCCCTGCTGGCTCACGGCCAACCGGCCGCCAGCAGGGAGGTGTCAATCAACACATTTCCAGCGATTCCTGTCCACCTGCTCAGAGCAGGAGGAGAGGGTTATGGAGCAGCGGTCTTTTGATCGCTGCTTCATAACTTGTGTTTCTGGCGAGTCTGAAAACTCGCCAGAAACACGGCCCTTCAAGCTCCGTACAGAGCTTGATAAATATGGGTCAATGTATCTAGCGCAGGATTCTCACACAGGCACCATCTTTATATACACAGAATGCAGCATTATTATTATGTGACAGTGTATCTAGCGCAGGATTCATACACAGGCACCATCTTTATATACACAGAATGCAGCATTATTATTATGTGACAGTGTATCTAGTGCAGGATTCTCACGCAGGCACCATCTTTATATACACAGAATGCAGCATTATTATTATGTGACAGTGTATCTAGCGCAGGATTCATACACAGGCACCATCTTTATATACACAGAATGAAGCATTATTATTATGTGACAGTGTATCTAGTGCAGGATTCTCACACAGGCACCATCTTTATATACACAGAATGCAGCATTATTATTATGTGACAGTGTATCTAGCGCAGGATTCTCACACAGGCACCATCTTTATATACACAGAAAGCAGCATTATTATTATTATGTGACAGTGTATCTAGTGCAGGATTCTCACACAGGCACCATCTTTATATACACAGAAGGCAGCATTATTATTATGTGACAATGTATCTAGTGCAGGATTCTCACCCAGGCACCATCTTTATATACACAGAATGCAGCATTATTATTATGTGACAGTGTATCTAGTGCAGGATTCTCACACAGGTACCATCTTTATATACACAGAATGCAGCATTATTATTATGTGACAGTGTATCTAGCGCAGGATTCTCACACAGGTACCATCCTTATATACACAGAATGCAGCATTATTATTATGTGACAGTGTATCTAGCGCAGGATTCTCACACAGGTACCATCTTTATATACACAGAATGCAGCATTATTATTATGTGACAGTGTATCTAGCGCAGGATTCTCACACAGGCACCATCTTTATATACACAGAATGCAGCATTATTATTATGTGACAGTGTATCTAGCGCAGGATTCTCACACAGTCACCATATTTATATACACAGAATGCAGCATTATTATTATGTGACAGTGTATCTAGTGCAGGATTCTCACCCAGGCACCATCTTTATATACACAGAATGCAGCATTATTATTATGTGACAGTGTATCTAGTGCAGGATTCTCACACAGGCACCATCTTTATATACACAGAATGCAGCATTATTATTATGTGACAGTGTATCTAGTGCAGGATTCTCACCCAGGCACCATCTTTATATACACAGAATGCAGCATTATTATTATGTGACAGTGTATCAAGTGCAGGATTCTCACACAGGCACCATCTTTATATACACAGAATGCAGCATTATTATTATGTGACAGTGTATCTAGTGCAGGATTCTCACACAGGCACCATCTTTATATACACAGAATGCAGCATTATTATTATGTGACAGTGTATCTAGTGCAGGATTCTCACACAGGCACCATCTTTATATACACAGAATGCAGCATTATTATTATGTGACAGTGTATCTAGCGCAGGATTCTCACACAGGCACCATCTTTATATACACAGAAAGCAGCATTATTATTATTATGTGACAGTGTATCTAGTGCAGGATTCTCACACAGGCACCATCTTTATATACACAGAATGCAGCATTATTATTATGTGACAATGTATCTAGTGCAGGATTCTCACCCAGGCACCATCTTTATATACACAGAATGCAGCATTATTATTATGTGACAGTGTATCTAGTGCAGGATTCTCACACAGGTACCATCTTTATATACACAGAATGCAGCATTATTATTATGTGACAGTGTATCTAGCGCAGGATTCTCACACAGGTACCATCTTTATATACACAGAATGCAGCATTATTATTATGTGACAGTGTATCTAGCGCAGGATTCTCACACAGGTACCATCTTTATATACACAGAATGCAGCATTATTATTATGTGACAGTGTATCTAGCGCAGGATTCTCACACAGGCACCATCTTTATATACACAGAATGCAGCATTATTATTATGTGACAGTGTATCTAGCGCAGGATTCTCACACAGTCACCATATTTATATACACAGAATGCAGCATTATTATTATGTGACAGTGTATCTAGTGCAGGATTCTCACCCAGGCACCATCTTTATATACACAGAATGCAGCATTATTATTATGTGACAGTGTATCTAGTGCAGGATTCTCACACAGGCACCATCTTTATATACACAGAATGCAGCATTATTATTATGTGACAGTGTATCTAGTGCAGGATTCTCACCCAGGCACCATCTTTATATACACAGAATGCAGCATTATTATTATGTGACAGTGTATCTAGTGCAGGATTCTCACCCAGGCACCATCTTTATATACACAGAATGCAGCATTATTATTATGTGACAGTGTATCTAGCACATGATTCTCACCCAGGCACCATCTTTATATACACAGAATGCAGCATTATTATTATGTGACAGTGTATCTAGTGCATGATTCTCACCCAGGCACCATCTTTATATACACAGAATGCAGCATTATTATTATGTGTCAGTGTATCTAGTGCAGGATTCTCACACAGGCACCATCTATATATACACAGAATCAGTGATGTGCGGTGAGGTCAGAGGTTGGTGAGGCACTGGTTTGGTGTGGCTATGATATGCCCCAAGAAGCACATATATGAACCCAACAGAGTTATCTTAAATTTACGATAAAATTAACAGCATGCACAATGACACAAAATGAGAGGCTGCAGCAATCAGCACTGAAATTACCTGCTACAGCCTTCACCACACATTAACATGTGCACTCATCTCACATATAAAGCAGGAGCGAGTAAGAACAAAGGACAGGAAGTGTGAGAGGCTCAAATAATCCTAATGACACAAAATGAGAGGCTGCAGCAATCACGACCTCAATCAGCACTGCAATTAACTGCTTCACATATAGTGTGGGGAGAGGGGAGGGAAAGAGAGAGAGAGAGAGGGGGAGAGGGAGAGAGAAAGGGAGAGCGAGAGAGAGAAAGAGGGAAAGAGAAAGGGAGGGAGAGAGAGTGAGAAAGAAAGTAAGAAAGAGAGGGAGAGATAGAAAGAGGGAGAGAGAGAGAGAGAGAGAGAGAGAGAGAGAGAGAGAGAGAGAGAGAGAGAGAGAGAGAGAGAGAATATAAAGATGGGGAGAGGGAGAAAGAGGGAGAGAGAAAGAGGGAGGGAGAAAGGGAGAAAGGGGAGGGAGGGAGAAAGGAGAGAGAGGGGGAGAGAGAGAGGGGGAGAGAGAGAGGGGGAGGGAGAGAGAGAGAGAGAGAGAGAGAAGAGAGGGAGAAGAGAGAGAGAAATAGAGAGGGAGAGAGACTGGGAGAGGGGGAGGGAGAGAGAAAGAGAGAGAGAGAAGATAAAAAAGAGAGAGGGGGAGAAAGAGAGATTGAGAGAGGGAGAGAGAGAAAGAGAAAGTGAAAGAAATAGAGAGAGTGTCATGTTTCATTGCTGTAGACTTTCCCTTTAAGCTTTCTACTCCTCCCTCTTCAATCCTCAATAAAAGGATCACCATTCCCACAATACATTGCTTGATTATTGAATGTAGATTGAGTGAAATATTTTCAGCTCTTTCATATTGATACTAGCCTGAAAATTTCTTTGTGTCATTCTGCACGAAGTGATACGCTAAATAAGCTCTTTAACAATATTCTCTTTTCCTAATTCAAATCTATAATAATATTGGAATTACTACCATTTAAGAATTATAGATTTAATTCTACTTTGTTTTCAACTTTGCTCATATCACCACAAGACTGCTTCAGATATCTGTAAGTAATTTCGCTAACTCCGGTGACGTCACCCGAAGCCGACAGCAGCAGGACACAGCACGCTGAGCTCAGAGGACGCTAAGGCCTAAACAAACTCTCTCTCTCTGGTAATTAAACTCAGAATTGTAATTAACAAAAAAGGAAAGGTATGTGGACTTAAATCCCCTAATGGATATCAAATGTATGTTATTATAAGGATTACTTTACCTGAACTATTACCGGACAATTTACCAAACACTTTCAATATAATATTCCTCTCTTGTTATCAATTCCGGTTACTATAACTTGTTACTCCACAACTCTCAATTATCTGTTATATCTAAAATAATGTTTCTCCATCTCCTGGGTCAAATCGAAGCTTTAAACTACTCTAAAGTTATTTCATTTTGTTATTAATTCACTCATTCCCTTTATTGAAATAATATGTTATCATACTGCAGCTTGTGAATAGATTTCCTTGCTGCGCAATCCCTTTATTTTACCTTAGTAAATATATTCCATTTTATTAATAGCTAATATTATTATAACTATTATTTCATATAAGAAATTGCTTCTTTTCTGTTTACCCTTTTTACTAAAGAATGTTTCTTGGGTTATTTAGGAAGCATACAAACATATTAATTGAAGATTTATTTATCTAAGATGTATACTCAGTTAAAACATAGTGTTAGTTATTTACTTAATGTAAATATATATCACAGAATAATCAAGCCTATAAAAAATTATCTAATTCCTACTACTAAACCTATTTCAGGTTTCATTATGGATCCTCTGGAATTAAATAACCAGATTGCTTCTCTAAATCAAAAAGTGGAGATACTAGCTCAAGGTTTGAATGAGGTGAAAAATGAGAATAACACCCTAAAAAGGATTCTTAATGATTATGCTACACAAAGATCAAATGAGTTGCCAGAACCTCAAGTTAATACACCCAATCCCTTTAATGGAGATCGATCTAAATTCCGTGAATATAAGAATGCCTGTATGTTGATGTTCTCTTTGAAACCTAGGACTTATCGTACAGATAGAATCAAAGTCTGTACTGCTATTTCCTTCCTCTCTGGAGAACCTAGATCGTGGGCAGACAGATTCTTTGAGACAGAAGACCCTATTCTTAATTCATTAGAAAATTTCTTCTCAACAATGGCAGTATTATATGATGATACTAATAAACAGCAAACTGCTGAACAAAAATTAAGGGCATTAAAACAAGGAAAAAGGGCTGTGGAAGATTACATCGCTGACTTCCAGCTATGGGCCACAGATTCTCAATGGAATTCAATCAGCCTCAGAAATCAATTTCGTTTGGGTTTATCTGAACATCTAAAAGATGAACTTTCTAGAGTTGAATTCCCTGAATCCTTGGAAGCTCTGATCAAACTCAGTATATCTATGGATAGGAGATATAGAGAGAGAAAATATGAGAAACACCAATTTGAAACCTATCCTAAGAGAATATACCAAACTGTTCATGAAAGAACTATTCCTCAAGCCGTACCAATGGAAATAGGAACTATTCGTGGTCCCTTGAGTCAAGAAGAAAAACAGAGAAGACGTTTATCTAACCTGTGTCTGTATTGTGCCAACAAGGACCATGATGTAGCCTCATGTCCCATACTCTCACGCCAAAAGAAGGGTAAGTCCTTTGATGTGAGTTCTAAAGATAACACCAAAACTCAATTACATTTACCTATTATGTTATCTTTACAGTGGGACCAACATCAGATAAAGAACGAAGCTATAATTGACTCAGGTGCTGATGGAAATTTCATAGATGAGTCAATTGTTAAACTAAATAAAATCCCAATTGTACAAAAAACCTTGCCTGTTATTGTTCGTGTTATAGATGGTTCACAATTTCTAAAGGGTCCTATCACTCACAACACCATTCCCATTTTAACTATTACATCTACAGGACATAAGGAGTTCATATCATATGATGTAATTCCTAGCTCCCTCCATCCAATAATCCTAGGTTATCCTTGGTTAAACAAACATAACCCATCTATAGATTGGTCACAAAACAATGTTACATTTTCATCACAGTATTGTATAGATACTTGCTTTCCTTATGTAACAGTAGCACATATGGCTTCTTTATTACCTGAAGAATATAAAGATTTCAGCGATGTTTTCAATTTAAAAAATGCTGAAACTCTTCCTCCACATAGGCATTTTGATTGCCCTATAGATACCAAACCAGGGGTAGAGATACCATCAGGCAGAATTTTTCCTCTATCTCAGAAGGAATTGATACATCTAAGGGAATACTTGGATGAGAACCTCAGGAAGGGATTTATAACACCTTCTTCCTCTCCAGTTGCTTCCGCTATTTTTTTTGTTACCAACAAAGATGGTTCAATCAGACCTATTATCGATTATAGAGCCCTTAACTCAGTCACAATAAAAAATCGATACCCATTACCTCTCATACCGGAACTCATAGAACGCCTCAATGGAGCGACCATTTTTACTAAGCTCGACTTAAAAGGTGCATACAACTTAATACGTATGCGATCTGGAGATGAGTGGAAGACTGCCTTCAAAACCCGATATGGGTTGTTTCAGTACAACGTAATGCCTTTCGGGTTAACGAATGCACCCGCTACATTCCAATTCTTCATTAATGAAATCTTTAAAGAACTCATGGATGTATGCATCATAGTATATTTGGATGATATACTTATATATTCCAAAAGTTTGAGTGAACACAAGAAACATGTACGATGGGTATTAGCTACCCTTAGAGATCATCAGCTATATGCTAAGATGGAAAAGTGTCAATTCCACAAAGACACAATTAAATTCTTAGGGTATATTATTTCCCCTAAAGGTGTACAAATGGATCAAGATAAATTGAAAGCAATAAATGATTGGCCTATTCCAACATCAGTAAAATCTCTACAAAGATTTTTGGGATTTACCAATTTTTACAGAAAATTTATTAATCACTTCTCTAGTATTGTTCAACCACTAAATAAATTAACTGGAAAACTTAAATTCCATTGGGATGAAGAGGCCAATCGAGCTTTTCTTTTACTTAAGAAAGCGTTCACAACTGCTCCCATACTCCATATTCCTGATCCTAATTTATCCTACACTCTTGAGGTTGATGCCTCCAATGTAGGTATTGGAGCTATTCTATCCCAACCAGAAAAAGACTCCAGTCAACTACATCCCATTGCATATTTTTCCAGGAGGTTAACCCCAGCTGAAAGAAACTATTCAGTCGGAGATAAAGAACTATTAGCTATGAAAGCAGCCATGGAACATTGGAGACATTTACTGGAAGGAACATCTAAACCATTCCAGATATATACTGATCACAAAAATTTACAGTATTTAAAAAGGAATAAAACATTATCCTCCAGACAGGTTCGGTGGGCTTTATTTTTGGATCGTTTTAATTTCACCATCACGCATATTCAAGGATCAAAAAATATTAAGGCTGATGCTTTATCCAGATCCTTTGAAAATATAGAAGAGTCTAACGAAAAAACTCAAATCATACCTTCATACAAAATCATTGCTGCCTTAACGATAACAAAGTCAAACATACACCGAGCTCAACTATTGGATAAAGAAATACCTAATAATTGTAAAAAAGACCCTATCAGTGGAATATTCTATTACAAAGATAGAATATATGTTCCTTCATCTTACAGACAACAATTAATTCAACAACACCACGACACTCCTTTGGCGGGACATCCAGGAATAATAAAAACTATGGAACTAATTGGAAGAACATATTGGTGGCCGTTAATGGAGAAGAGTGTGCGAACACATATTAATAATTGTCACAAATGTGCTACTAAGAAAAAGGAACACCATAAACCATATGGACTTCTTACACCATTGCCTCTTCCAGAAAAGCCTTGGGATATGATATCTATGGACTTTATAGTAGATTTACCGTTATCCAACTCCCATAATACCATTATGGTTGTAGTTGATCATCTCACAAAATTGGCACACTTCATACCCTTAAAGAAAATTCCAACAGCTTCATATACTGCAACAGTTTTTATCAATAATATTGTAAAATTACATGGTTTACCTACATCAATCATTTCGGATCGAGGTTCTCAATTTACCTCAAAATTCTGGAAATTTTTATGTAAAACCTTAAAGATATCTCTTAGACTTTCAACAGCTTTCCATCCACAATCAAATGGTCTCACAGAACGTTTAAATCAAACACTCGAACAATACCTGAGGTGTTTTGTTTCAACACGACAAAACGATTGGTTTGATTGGTTACCAATGGCTGAATTTGCATACAATAATGCGATGAATAGTTCAACTAAAATTTCTCCATTCTTCGCAACTTACGGTTTTCATCCCCGTACCTTTCCAAATTCAGTTTCATGCAACCCATCTCCATCTGTTTCTGATTATACTAACTCCATAAAGGAGACCTTAAAATCATTGCGAACCACTCTTACTGATGCAAAAACAACTCAGAAAAAATATTATGATCGAAAACATATAATCCCACCTGCTTATAAAGTCAACGATTTAGTCTGGTTGTCCACCAAAAATATTAAACTAAAAGTTCCTAGTAAAAAATTGGCTGATCAATTTATAGGTCCTTTTCCCATTGTTAAGGTTATCAATGATAATGCTGTTATTCTGAAATTGCCAAAAGAATTAACCATACATCCCTCATTTCATGTCTCACTCTTGAAACCTTATTTGGGATCAGATGTACCTCTTCCAGATTTATCCTCAGTATCCTTAACAGATCAAGTGGATTACGAAGTTGATTATATTTTGGACTCCAGATATAGAAGAAATATTCTGGAGTATTTGGTCCATTGGAAAGGATACAGCAATGAGGAGAATTCATGGATTGCCTTCCGAGATATCAATGCACCTCTTCTACTCAAATCATTTCATTTGGCTAATCCCCAGAAACCTGGTCCTACTTGTTCTGGGGACCCCTCTTGACGAGGGGGATCTGTCATGTTTCATTGCTGTAGACTTTCCCTTTAAGCTTTCTACTCCTCCCTCTTCAATCCTCAATAAAAGGATCACCATTCCCACAATACATTGCTTGATTATTGAATGTAGATTGAGTGAAATAACTTCAGCTCTTTCATATTGATACTAGCCTGAAAATTTCTTTGTGTCATTCTGCACGAAGTGATACGCTAAATAAGCTCTTTAACAATATTCTCTTTTCCTAATTCAAATCTATAATAATATTGGAATTACTACCATTTAAGAATTATAGATTTAATTCTACTTTGTTTTCAACTTTGCTCATATCACCACAAGACTGCTTCAGATATCTGTAAGTAATTTCGCTAACTCCGGTGACGTCACCCGAAGCCGACAGCAGCAGGACACAGCACGCTGAGCTCAGAGGACGCTAAGGCCTAAACAAACGAACTCTCTCTGGTAATTAAACTCAGAATTGTAATTAACAAAAAAGGAAAGGTATGTGGACTTAAATCCCCTAATGGATATCAAATGTATGTTATTATAAGGATTACTTTACCTGAACTATTACCGGACAATTTACCAAACACTTTCAATATAATATTCCTCTCTTGTTATCAACTCCGGTTACTATAACTTGTTACTCCACAACTCTCAATTATCTGTTATATCTAAAATAATGTTTCTCCATCTCCTGGGTCAAATCGAAGCTTTAAACTACTCTAAAGTTATTTCATTTTATTATTAATTCACTCATTCCCTTTATTGAAATAATATGTTATCATACTGCAGCTTGTGAATAGATTTCCTTGCTGCGCAATCCCTTTATTTTACCTTAGTAAATATATTCCATTTTATTAATAGCTAATATTATTATAACTATTATTTCATATAAGAAATTGCTTCTTTTCTGTTTACCCTTTTTACTAAAGAATGTTTCTTGGGTTATTTAGGAAGCATACAAACATATTAATTGAAGATTTATTTATCTAAGATGTATACTCAGTTAAAACATAGTGTTAGTTATTTACTTAATGTAAATATATATCACAGAGAGGGAGATAGAGAGAGAGAGATAGACTATTTGTTTAGTTGTGACAAGTTTGACTGACAGTTGTGAATAGATAGAGTGACAGTGTACTGCACCCCTTAGAACACAAACTCAGGGATTGGCAATGAGTGCATATCTTGAAATTAAAAAGTTGAAAGGAGCCTTTTTTATAACCACAGTTTAAATTACTAAGTGAATTACATCACTGGCATACTATTTCCTTGTTTATAATAAGAACTGGAGAGAATGGAGAGGTTAGGAATGTTAAATAGGCTGTTAATAAACCAACTACAATACATATCAATAACCTAGCAATACATTTATATTCCATAATAATTTGCATCACTTTAGACATTCCACTGATTATGCACATGTTGTATATGGGTATGAGGCTCAGGCTAGCTTGCCTCTCTTGATAGTTCCAATCAGCTGCCACTAGCCGCCCTCACGCTGCAGAGTCAGACTTACAGACTGTCAGACACTGTCACCACCACTCACTGACTATTTCAGTGCCCCTTGTATTTCTCCATGCTTCCCTATTTATCTCAGCATCCTGACGTTTATCTCTGAGACCCTGAGTCTTTTATATACTCATGTGTCTGTCTTATTGTCTTCTTGTTAGTTTTTGTGTCCCCTCTTTATTTTTATTTACTCATTAACCATCTTACTGCTGAACCTTCCTCTGTGCCCTGCTCTTGTCTCCCAGCCTGTGCCATATTATGGATTGCATTGGAAATATAGCGGGAGGATTAAAGGGACAGTAAAGTCCTAATTAGACATTCATGATTTAGACTAATAGACGGAGCATACAATTTTAAACAACTTTCCAATTTACTTCTATTATTTAATTTGCTTCCTTCTCTTGTTATCCTTTGCTGAAAGGTTTATCTAGGTAAGCTCAGGAGTAGCAAAGAACCTAGGTTCTAGCTGCTGATTGGTGGCTGTATATAAATACCCATTGTCATTGGCTCACCCATGTGTTCAGTTAGAAACCAGTTGTGCATTGCTGTTCCTTTAACAAATGATACCAAGAGAATGAAGCAAATTTGATAGATCTAAAAGGATTTATCCCTGAGGGAGCAACAGGGTGAGAGTGAGATCACATAACATGCGATAAATAACTAACCACCATGTGCAGTGCGAGGTGACTATCACAGACAGCTATCTATCTCTCCATCTAAATATATATAGTATCTTATTTGCACCCAATATACAGCATATACATTTAAAAAAGTGGAAAATATAACATTTATTTTCAAAATATACTACCACAAATTAAAGTCCAACACAAATGCATCACTAAGCAATAGTAGATATAAAAAACAAAGTCACTTACTTTCACATAGACACAGGTCACTTCAATTCACATGCACCTTCACTTGCACTGGCCAACACACATCTCAGCCAGTGAGCCAGATTCAGGCATGTGGCAACCCCCCCCCCCCCCCCACTTTTTTGATGCACCTCAGTTAACAGCCAGCCCTTCAGGTACTTCCTGTCTTCTGGCACTGAGGGAGGGCAAGGCAGCCTAACATAGGATTGTGAGGGAGCTGGGTAGCTCATTTTATGTCACTCAGTCACTGTTATGTAATATTTACTATCTGACCAATTATATATTTAAGTACAGTTCAAACTTTATAAATATTGTATGCTATATTTCACAGAAATGGAGCATACAATCTTGATAAAGTGTACAGTGTACTCTTATGTTCTATCTAGATGAGATGTTGTTTAGAATGTGCCACTGTCTTGAAGTATAAGCATCAGCTTAGCTTGCTACTCTGTGCTACTAACTGGCTGTGTGTGCTCTGGGATGCACTAAGCAGCTTTTCAACCACGGAGCTCAGCTAGAGAGGGAAAGCAGTGACAGAACAGCAGAGATTCAGCAGAAGAAAAGAAAACTGACTGAAAGGATTTTTCACTTGTTTTTCTTTCTTTTTTTCCTCTGCTGTTCTGTCACTGCTTTCTCTCTCTAGCTGAGCTCCGTGGTTGAAAAGCTGCCTAGTGCTTCCCAGAGCACACACAGCCAGTTAGTAGCACAGTGACAGAGCTATCAGACCATGACCAGAGAGGATAGTATGTCCGTTGAGTGTGCACTGTGCTGTGAGAATCAGGGGGCGGGGCACAATGTCAGCCCAAGCAGTAACTTGTTAGAGAGACTGCGCTGGGGTGTGCATATACAATTGACACTCAGTCACAGTGCAGAGTGCACACATATTACGTTAATGTCATGCTGCCAGTGCCAGGTGCCGGTTTGTAACAAATAAAATATCACACAATCCTGCTTAATCCACAATCTATCAGTTGGAATAGAATTAGAGGATCAGATGAAAGTTTTACAAATTCCATTCCAACTGTTAGATTGCGCATAATTTGATTTTTTTACCCCAATATGCAGCTGGAACAGTGGAACTTGTAAAACCTACTCATCTGCTCCTCTATTCCAACTGATAGATTGTGCATTAAGTATTTTATTTTTTTTTTCAAAAAATAAAATACTTAAATGAGCAATCTATCAATTGGAATTAGAGGAGCAGATGAGTAGGTTTGGAGCTGAAGCGTCAGATATTTTTTTACCTACTGCATTGTGTAGAATCAAGTAGCTGTAGGTTCAGTATCTCACTCTCAGTCTCAGACAGGGCAGGTTAGCAGCAGCTGATCGAGGCAGCTCAAGATCGGAGGAAAGGAGCCGTGCACTAACCTTCCTTCTCAACTCTTCTTCTGTTCTGACACATGACAACACCTGAGTGACCTGACCACCAGATGCAGACGCTGCCTAATTTCCCGCCCAGCAACTCAGCCCAGAGACTCAGACATACTGATGTCTGATTAGCTGAGGGGCGGGCAGGCAGGGCTGAGGGCTCCAGAGGCTTGAAGAGTCAAGCCTCCGGTGGGAGCAGTATATGGGCCGCAAGAGAGACTGCTGCATAGCTATTATTCCCCACTGGGTGGCAGTCTCTAGCGGCCCATATACAACACAATACATTTGCATTCATATTGCGCAATTAAAGTATAGCTGGCCTCTACTTTCTTGAGCAATATGAATGTATTACTTAATATTACGTTTTTTTCCCCAACAAAAATGATAATAAAATACTGAATTTGGTGGAGGGGTGGGGGGCTAGGGGGGGGGTTACCTTTTGAAATAATAAAAAAAAAAATTAAAAAAAAAAACCATTTTTTTATTTTTTATTATTTTTATAAAAAAAGACTGTAATGCACCATTTGGCCAGGGGAGGCACTGCCTCACCTGCCTCCTATGAGTGCACGTCACTGCACAGAATGCAGCATTATTATTATTATGTGACAGTGTATCTAGTGCAGGATTCTCACACAGGCACCATCTTTATATACACAGAATACAGCATTATTATTATGTGACAGTGTATCTAGTGCAGCATTCTCACACAGGCACCATCTTTATATACACAGAATGCAGCATTATTATTATATGACAGTGTATCTAGTGCAGGATTCTCACACAGGCACCATCTTTATATACACAGAATGCAGCATTATTATTATGTGACAGTGTATCTAGTGCAGGATTCTCACACAGGCACCATCTTTATATACACAGAATACAGCATTATTATTATGTGACAGTGTATCTAGCTCAGTATTCTCACACAGTCACCATCTTTATATACACAGGCAGCAGCATTATTATTATGTGACAGTGTATCTAGCGCAGGATTCTCACCCAGGCACCATCTTTATATACACAGAATGCAGCATTATTTTTATGTGACAGTGTATCTAGCTCAGTATTCTCACAAAGTCACCATCTTTATAGACACAGAATGCAGCATTATTATTATG